>NC_056726.1:100133051-100433051 GCF_019279795.1 Protopterus annectens
TCAAACAGATTTACAAAGGTTTTACTAATATTACAGAGAATGGTTCAGCTGTCCACCATTTTCATAAAGATTGTCTGATGTTCTTACATTGGTACATGGGCACAGATGATGTGGTATTTTTACAGAAACACCTGTGAGCAGCTGGTGGATAGTATTCATCTAGCATTTATATCTAGTAGCAGCTTATGGCTCAAGGATATAATTGTTTTAGATGAAGACAGCTGATCTGTACTAAATTGCTTCCGTATGTACTAAATTGCTTCCATTAGTTCAGTAGCTAAGCTTATTGCAGCCTTGGGGATTAATGTGAATTATGATCATGTGTAAAATTACATTCCTAGTTTTGTTTCTTTTATAAGTGGCAGAATGGGATTGCAGTATTAAATAAATCACATATTTTACTAATTTCTGTTTAGTGGTTCCACACGAAACATTCCAGAAATCAGCTTGAGTGAAAAAGTGTTAAATCTCATTGCTACCAGAAGAGCTTTTACTTTAACAATGACAAACTGACACACGTTTTCTATAAGACTGCATGCATTATCACAGTGAAAAACATTAATATAGCATAGAAACTGACCAAAGCTAGTTAATGGCTGTATAATGATTGTCTGTCAATAATAATACAACTAAAGGTTCTTTCTCAGAAATGCAGTAATTTGGAAGTAGCAGTTCAGTAACTTTCATTCACATTCCTTAACTGCTTCAATCCATTTAGCTTCAATATTTCCCTATGCGCAAATGAACATTTTCAATGTGAGTGCCTCATATAATAGAATATATTGCAGATTAATTCTAGTACTGGACAAATGTAAATCTAAGAACAGTTCTGAAAAAAACAAATTAATCGTCGGTAGCTCATAACTGCAGGATGAAGAATATTATTGATAAACCTCATTTAGGCTAAGTATTATTGGTTATCTAGATTCCCCCTTTTTCTAGAGCCTCCTGACTAGCAAAATACGTAGCACATTTATATTGATTAACAATCTTTTTTGATTACTGCACCCAGATTTATTTGCATTTATTTCTGTTTACCAAAATAGTTTGCCTTAGCCTAGTAAAATGCTTTTTTAGTGGTAGCTTAGGGAGAAAAGCTCAACTATTAAGAAAAACAACTAGCAGATTTATACTAGAAACCTGCATTTTTCTATTCCAGTTACAAAATATGTAAAAATATTTTTTCTAAGGTATTAATATCCAGTGATGTGAGATACAAGGGTCTTATGCCAGTTTTAAATCTGTAATTTGCCCTTAGCTGGTGTGGCAAGCAATTAATGTAGTGCGGTTTGGTGGATGGTCTCTTTACTTATACAGTTCTCACGTTGCTGGCAGGTGCTTAAGTGCAGCTGCCAGAAGTTTGGGCTGACAGATTAGTCAGATGTTTAAGAAGAGATGTTAATAACAATGTCCAGTTTAACTGGGACTAAGGGTATTAGTTCCTACATAATATATCAGCACTATGTGATTAGCAACATACTTACCTAGAACTCTGTTAGTGGGGCTTTATAGTTAATACATTTTGTAGTTAATACAGTGCATTCAATTTGTATAGATCTAGTTTTGATTCATATTAAAAAACAATAAAATGAGGCTTTTATCACCAGAATAAAGCAAGAACAGCAATTCTAATAAAGAGCAGAACTACTTATCTTGAGCACAGCCTGCACGCTAGCTGTCAAGGGAAGGTCAGGCGTGGTAGATGGCACTTTAGCACCTCACACAAGCATTTTATTCTGCTTTGATTTTATGTTGTACTATGAGATGTATAAAAGCATTTGTACTCATGTACACCATGATCTGATTTTACAGACCAGGTTGAGTGAAAGTCTAAATGATGTGGGTGCCTAGTAATTCTCTCCTAACAGTGATGGCTGTGTTGAGTTAAGCTGGTTGAGAGTAAGTACTTTCAGATGTCATCAGCTTTGTGTCAGTTTCATGCACTCTACATCTTTAGTTTGTTAAAATGCTCTTTCTAAGTTTATAGTTTCTCTCTGCATTTATGTAATCCTGTTAATAAAATGTATGCTTTTTCTTTGTTGAGTTAAACTCTCTGTTTTGTTTCATATCAATCAGTCACTTTTACTGGTTAATTTATGCATACAGTACAATCAGGCAATTGTTTGCATTTACTTTGGTGGCATATGCATGCGAGTTATCTTGGGAAAGCTTCACAGTGTTTTGGTGAGTAGTTCCCACCCATGGAATGAAGAAACACGGGTAAAAGAAGGCATTGCTTTCCTGGGTTTACAATGATTTCAGCTGGCAAGCACATGATATAGTTGATCTGATTTCTGCCATGAGTCAGAAGATTACGTCTGTAAGCCCACTGCTAAAGCTGTTCTTTAGGCTGACATTTTGTAGGAGGGTAAACACAAAACAGGGTTTCATATAGACAGAATAACTGCAATTTGAAAAAGATGAGGCTGCATACTTTAAAATAAAGATAAATTAGCGAAGGTACATTTTGTGCTTTAGATGCCTTCCAAAATTGTGAAGCACCTCCACTACAGAAGGTACAAGAGGACTCTTTCCTACATCTTGCAGAGCACTGCCATCCTAGGGAACAAAATAAACAGAATCAATATTGTGCATGTTTTTAAATATAAGCTATTTTCCCTGTAGAATTTTATTTTTAGGATATTACACATGCCACATATTCTCATCTGGTGCTTGGAGGATGGGACCCTATGCAGTGGATAAGAAGCAAAGAAGTGTGTCATCTCAATTAGATGTACAAGAACCTAATAGAACTTTATTCATTTTTTCATAGTAAACTTGTTATGTCCCCCTCCCAAAAAAAGTACCCCATTCCCACTACCAGTGGCAGATTTAGGCATGGGCGCAGGAGCGCACGCCACCCATTTTTTTAAAGGCATTGCACATCTTTGGAAACAAATTAAAAAAAGAAGAAATGTACTGTACTGCTGTTTATTTGAAATTGGAAAATGTACTATGAAAACAGTACATTTTTCCATTTCAACTCACCAACATTTTTTTCACTGTTTGTGTGATGCACTGGGGATGCAATTGGAGGTTGCAGTCAAGTAATCTATATGACGATCCTCAATTGTTCCTCCAACTACATCTCCATTGCAGCTGAGTAAAACCGCATCTAGTAAGTGGTCATAGAATTCAGCTTGAGAAAAAAACAAAAACAAATATATATTTTCTGCAGTCTATTATGTAGTAATACAACAAGTGCAGAGTCGATCAAGCTTCCTGTACCAGAAGAATTAGCTGTATTGGCAGAGAACCATAGCACGTCTGAAGTCAATGTAGTCTGAGGAAGCAATTTGTGCTTTTTTTACTCTGTTTATATATGTATTTGTAATTTCTTGTAAAAGATAACATGGTAAGTGACCACCACCCTGAATTTGTTGGAAAATACCCACTTTTAACTTAAAATACCAGGATGCCATCAATTTCAAGTGGCCCCTTTAAATTATGATTTGCAGAGTTCAGTTTGCACTTTGTCCTTCTCACAGATTTTGATGTCATGCTGATGCCATTGGGTCTGTGACTAATGCTATATGTGAAGTGGAAGGATAAGTCTTCAGCTTGGCTTGCTTCTAGCAACAATTGATTATTGGTGCCTCTCTCTGCTTTATGCAGTTACACTTATTTATTTCTTTAATTAATTACATTAATTGCTGGCCGACCAGCAGCCATGGCTGCAGTTATTTACAATAATAAGACCCTTAGAGTGTCCAATAAAATAAATAAATAAATAAATATGCCAGAGAAAAGAAAATGGACATTAGAGAAGCAGAAAGTGTGTGTGTGTGTGTGTGTGTGTGTGTGTGTGTGTGTGTGTGTGTGTGTGTGTCTGTCTCTGGTTGTCTGTGAGTGTCCGTGAGTGCATGTCTGCCTATGTTTGAAAGTGCATGTATGTGCCTGAACATGAGTGCATATGTGTGTATATGTAAGTGTGCGCAAGTGCATTTGTATATGCTTGCGTGAGTGAATGCATGGATGCAAGTGTGCGTGAGTGAGTGCATGTGAGTGTATGAGTACCTTTATATGACTGTATGCGAGTACGTGTATGTGTGAGTGCGAGCGAGTGCGTGTATGCGAATGTGTGCTAGTGCATGTATGCAAGTGTGTGATTACCTGTATATGACTGCACCACTGCATGTATATATGTGAGTGTGAGTGAGTGAGTGCCTGTATTTGAGTATGTGTGTGTACCTGTTGGCATGCGAGTGTGTAGATGGTTCAGAATCAGACTGCTATATAAGGGAGGTTGTTCCAGAGAACATTTTTTTTTTTTACCTTTAAAGCATGCATACCTGTCAACTGTACAGATCTTTGTAGAATGTTCAGATTTTTGACTCGTATTTTTTGGTCTGTTCTCCTTCTAAAATTTGTGTTTTTCTGGCAAATTGTTGAGGATTGAAATCCCTAAATAATGACATGCATTTGAGTTTCTAACATCATTTCCTTCATAAAATGCATGATAACACAAATGCTGTTATTCTAGCAACTTTTTAATTTTATACGATCAGTATTGAAAATCAGTCCCTACTTTTGGCCCTTTGACTCACCATTATTTTAGACTTTAACTAGATTTCTTGTGCTAAGAGGATGAGAGATATTCATAGCTATTCAGGGAAAATAATTATTCACTTTAGTGCAATATTATTTTTTTTTTGTTAAAAGAAAATCTGGCAATGTAAAATTCAGCAAATATTACTCAACAGATGCATTTATTTATTTATTTTATTTGCCTTTGTTTACCAGGAAGGTCTGACTCGGTAATACCTATTTTCAGCAGAAGCCAGAGGAGAAACGCTCCATTTGTTTACATTGCATTATACTAACTTCCAGTTAAACACATGGCAGTTACATTTCTATTTACCGTTATAGGCAATCAGTAGTTGCATTTATACATTCTAAGATTTTACAGGGGTGGAAGTTACTAAAGAGAAAGCCCAAGTGCAACTTAGAGGATTCTACAGGCAGCAGTTAAGTATAAAAATTGTTTTGTCATTTCTGTGAGAGGTTAGAATATGTATTTGGAGAGTATTGTATGGTGAACATGGAGTCTTAACCTTGTGATGAGAATGTGCAAGACCAGCACTGGTTAAGATGTTGTTTAAGCAGTGGTTTAAAACTGTTGAGTTTGTCGGAGAGTTTTATTTGTGTGGGGATACTATTCCATTGTTTAGCAACATATTGGGTGTAGAGTGAGTATACTGTGACATAATTTGTCTTATTTGTAAATAATAAAGAATTTGTTACTAAAATGGAGGTCCCTTGCTGGTCATTAGGGAAATAATTAATTTTGTAGTGCAGGGCATTTTTCTGGATGATGAATGAGTTTCTGCATTCTAGTTAGTTGTGGGTATGTTAGGTAGCTGTGCAGTTCAAGCCATTTTAATTACTTTAAACTATAACAGTGAGGAAGACTGGTGGCAAATTTAGCTGTTTTATTGTAGCAGGAGTCATTTCTGTGCAAATTCATGCTATCAGGAAACCAGCTGATGTTCTTCGTGTTTCACTGTTGCAGTCATCACATTTGGGTTATCTGCTTGCCGTAGCCCTCAATCGGCCTGATTATCAAAGTCTTGGGTTCTGTGTCGGTTGCTGTCTCATCTTTCATGATGTCAGGTAGTCAGGGGTATAAAGCATGCAGCCGACACCATTACATCAGTCTTTCTTGCTGTGCGGTGCCCG
This sequence comes from Protopterus annectens, assembly GCF_019279795.1. Lineage (NCBI taxonomy): Eukaryota > Metazoa > Chordata > Ceratodontiformes > Protopteridae > Protopterus > Protopterus annectens. The sequence continues at coordinate 100,138,731 of NC_056726.1, forward strand.
AAGCAGAAGCAGTTCGCAAATGTCAGTTGGCTGACTCCTGAACTTTTCATTTTCGAGTTTCAGAACCGAAGTCTTCAACTAAAGCTAAGTACCCCATTGGGGAAACTTTTTCTTGCTCTAAACTGATGTCAGTAAAAGTCAATAATTGTATTTCTTGTGGAAAGCAAATACCTCTTAAAGATTTTTATTCGTACTGTATTCCTTGCCTAGGCCCTGACCACGACGTACCTTGCTGTCGGTTTTGTGCCTTATTTAAACATTGCACTATTTGTCGTCAGTATATTTACGCTTCTAAATATTTTGGTACTCAGTTCAATTATCCAGATATGGCTTCGGTAAGCCACCCAACTACTGACATTCCGAAAAAACGCAAAGATAAAGACAGAGACAGGCCGCCTAGGTCCAAAGCTGCCGACGGCGCTTCTCCTAAGCTAGTCGCCAGTTTGCCGGTACTCAGTGAGGCACTTTTGCAGCCCCTGATACCCGCTACTTCAGATTCGCAGGCCTCTAATGAGACCCATTCAGACTCCGGCATGCCGCGAGATGCTTCAACTTTGGAACCTGTGGATGTCTCTACCTTGGATACGTCCGGAGCCGTTGTGCAGGCATTGGCTTCTGAGGGTGTATTCAGGCCTACTGTCTTGCATATTAAACTGACACCATCTTCTTCTTCAAGGCCTAAAACTCGATCCATGCCTAGAAAACTGATATCCAGACCACATGGTCAGGCCTCTATGCCTAAAAAACAAATGATAAGAATGGCTGAAGACCTTATTACTTTAATCAGGGGAAGCCAACCCTCCCCCTCTAAGACACCTAGGACTGAATTTGCTTATGATTCTTCTGATCAGGATTCTGAAATTTCTGTTTCCTCTGATGACCAGGATTTACCCTTATCTACCTATGAGGATTCTGATGCAGAGGACTGTATTCCCCTCTGCTTCCCCTCCAGAGGATTTCTCTTTTGGTGAAACCTTGCATACTATTAGGGAGCATTTTTGCTGGGAAAGCCAGGATTACTCTGATTCTAAAAAGAGGCTTAGGGATTTCTTACTCCTGCCCCAACACAGGCCTTTAGCTATCTCCCCTGTACTGGACATTCTTGATGATGCCTTTTTGGAATCTAGCTTGGCCCCTGACTCCTTGCCTCCTGCTCCCAGAAAACCAGATAGATATTACAGGGTTCTTGACTCTCATAAGTTCCTCTTTAAAAATCCTACTGCGGATCCTGAGACCATTTCACAGGGACCCAAGGGCATTAAGGCTTCTACTGCCAAAAATCCTACCCCCTCTGATAGAGATTCCAGGGCACTTGATAGATGGGGTAAGAAGGTGTACACTTCTGCAACCTTGGCCATTAGGGCCTTAAACTGCCAGTTTCATATGTTAAAGTATCAGCAGCATATTACTGGATTGCTTACTGGATTGCTTAAACAGAAAATTATGTTGATTCCTGACTGTGCTGAAAATAAGGATTTACAGGATTTAATGCATTCTGCTGAACAAGTTGGAAAGCATACTTTGTATTGTGGTTTTGATTCACTAGAGGCATCTTGCAGGGCTGCTGTCACTGGGTCTGTACTTAGAAGGCATGCTTGGCTTAAGGAGCAATCTTTGCCAGATCATGTTAAAGCTAAATTGCTGGATGCTCCCTTAAACCAGGACTGCCTGTTTGGCAACAAAGCAGGAGAAGTACTTAAAAAGATGGAGGAAAAAGCTAAATCTATGCAAACTGTTAAAGATTTCCTGCAAGTACAGCCTCCAATATTTAGTAGGCATTGGCCCTCTAAGAATTGGTCCTTTCTGCCTCTTCCAGGCCTTCTCAGTCCAAACCCAGAACCAGCAGAACACCCATGCTTCAGTCCCAAGGTACGCACAGGACTAAGCACTGGGGGGCTCCCACTTCCAAAGCAGGGAGTAGTAAGACTCCCCTCTATGGTAAACTGTCTCAATGACTTAACTTTAAAACTTCCAAGCCCTTCTCAACTGACTGCTTCTTTAGGAGGAAAGATTGCTCTGTAGAAAAAACTGGGAATTCATTACCCATGACAAATGGGTTTTAAATATAGTTTCCCAAGGATACAGATTCCACTTCCACACTTTACCAACCCCAAACAGTTGGCCAGATCTACCCCCAAATCAGTGGGCAGAGGCTCAAAAGCAAGTTCTCTCTCTCTTAAGTATAAGAGCTATTCAAACTGTCCCAGAAGAGGAAAGGGGACAAGGTTCCTACTCAAGACTTTTCCTGGTGCCCAGAAAAGACAACTCCTGGCTTCCTGTCCTGGATCTCTCTATCCTAAACACTTTTTTGGTGATCCCAAAATTCAAGATGCTAACTCTTCACCAGTTGCTTCCTATGCTAGGCAAGGATGCCTGGTTGGCAACACTAGATTTAAAGGAAGCCTACCTGCACATCCCAATCAGGGAATCTTGCAGAAGATACCTATGTTTCAAAGCAGGCTTCATGCACTATCAGTTCTCTGCACTGCCCTTTGGCTTATCTACTGCACCCGGGGTATTCACAAAGTACCTAGCTCCAGTCATTGCATTTTGCAGGCGAACAAATATTCAGATATAACCATACCTGGACGATTGTCTAATTCAGGCAAAAAGCCAGGACATACTATTGAATCATCTGACATTTGTACAAAAGGTGCTAACTTGTCTGGGGTACACCATAAATAAAAATAAATCACATCTTGTATTCTGCCAACAAATTGTATTCCTGGGAGCAAGCTTGAACACAACTTCCCAGATGGCTTTCCTCATGCCAGAGAAACATGTTCATTTGACAGCTTACTTCAAACTAATGGCCACAAAGACCCTGCTATCTGCAAGGCAAATACTGTAAGCCTTGGGGTTCATAGCCTCCTGCATTCTCCTAATTCCATATGTAAGACTGCATATGAGGAAACTACAATGGTATCTAAAAAGCCTATGGTGTCAACATTCTCAGGATCTAGAAGCAATGAATCCTATCATACCTTGCCTACAGTTAGAGTTCCTTTGGTGGGCAGAGGCCTGCCACCATAACAAGGGACTGCCATTCACTCTACCCCCTGCCACCCAAACCCTAACAACAGATGCATCAGACTATGCATGGGGGGCTCACTTGGCAGGGAAGTGCATTCAGGGCAAATGAAACCCAAGTCAAATTAACCTGCATATCAATCAAAAAGAAATGTTAGCTGTACAGAATGCTCTGGCAGCCTTCAAGAACCACATTCTTCCAGGACAATTAATGGTAAAGATGGACAACACCACTGTTATGTGGTACATAAACAAGCAGGGGGGAACCCACTTATACCCTGTCTGCAGACTAGCCATGGCTCTGTGGAACACAGCCTTGAGCTACCAAGTGCACCTACAGGCTCAGTTCCTACCAGGAAATCTAAATTCACTGGCAGACAAACTAAGCGGAAATCTCATGGACGCACACGAGTGGAAACTGGAACCAAAGACATTCAACATGTTGATGGGAGCCCAGAGATAGACCTGTTTGCCTCCCCCAGAACTACCGATTGGACAAATTCTGCACAAGGACTCCCGACAAACAAGCTTGGAAAGTGGATGCCCTGTCCTTCACCTGGAAAAATCTATCAGTTTATGCCTTTCCTCCTCTGCCTCTCCTCTCCAAGGTACTACTCAAGATCAAACAGGACAAACCAAGGATGATACTGATTGCACCAGACTGGTCACACCAACACTGGTACCCCCTCTTGTGCAGTGTGTCACTGCTGGCACCATGGCACCTGCCTCAGACCCATACCCTGCTGTCCCAGCAGGAGGGCCAGATTCTGCACCCTCAGCTTCAAACCCTGAACTTGGCAGCCTGGCTAATTACCCAATCTCTCCATTACCATCCCTCAGTAAACAAGTGTTGAATGTCATTCTGGAGTCAAGGAGGCCTAGTACTAGAAAATCTTATGCTGAAAAATAGAAAAGGTTCTGTTCCTGGAACCAAACTCAGGGGATGGGCACAACAGTGCCTAACTTACCTCAGATTCTTCAATACTTAACTGAAATGCTTCACAAGTGCCTTTCTTTTCCTCAATCAAAATTCATGCCTCAGCCATTTCAGCTCATTACAACACAGAACTACCCCTCTTCTCTCATCAACTGCTCAAGCAGTTCCTCAGAGGGGCCAAAAACATAAGACCACCCAGGAGAGCCCCAACTTCAGCCTGGGACTTTAACTTTGTATTGGAAAAAAATCACTCTACCTCTTTTTGAGCCAGCCGCAAGTGCAGAGTTGAAATTCCTTTCTTGGAAAAATAGCCTTCCTTTTAGCCATCACTTCAGCAAGAAGGGTGTCTGAATTGCAGGCCCTTATGGCAGTGGAGCCTTTCATCATCTTTCATGTGGACAGGGTGTCCCTCAGGACCAATCCCTCCTTCATGCCCAAGGTAGTATCCAGTGTGGCTCTTAATCAGTCCATTCATTTGCCAACCTTCTTTTCTAATCCACAGAACAAAGGGGAATGTATACTGCACTCCTTAGATGTGCACAGACAACTTAGATTTTACTTGGACAGGACTAAACCTCTCAGGAAATCTGAACAGTTGATGGTGGCATTTGCTGCAGGGGCAGAGGGGAAGGCCATTTTAAAGAAAATCATTTGTAAATGTATAGGCCATTGCATTAATTTCTGCTATAAGCACCATGGAAAACCTATCCCACAGGGGATAAGATCACATTCAACCAGGGCTGCATCTACCTCTACAGCCTTTCTCAGAGGTGTCCCTACCAGGTGCATCCTAGAAGCTACTACCTGGAGTTCTGTACATACTTTCACCAAGCATTACCATTTGCCAATTTTCTCTAAATCCAGAGCTGGCTTTGCCACTGCAGTCTTGTAGGGCCTTATAACTGGTCTTAATGCTATCTAATTTCCTCCTCCCATCCTTAGCTTTGGGAATCTACCCAAATGTGATGACTGCAATAGTGAAACACGAAGAACATAGTACAGTTGTGTATACTTATCATAAATGTAGATGTTCAAGTGTATTCACTGTTGCAGTCCTGGTTACCCTCCCTCCAGCCCCCTGACTTCTTTTGGCTATACCTTTATTTCTTTTTGCTATGCTTAAAGATTTTTGGTATATTTGCTTTTTTGTTGGAGGTGTAACCTTGTATATATATTTAATTGTTTCCCATTAGGGGGGCACCTGACATCTGGGGCAAGAAAAACTGATGTAATGGCGTCGGCTGCATGCTTTATACCCCTGACGTTATGGAAGATGAGACAGCAACCGACGCAGGACCCAAGACTTTGATAATCAGGCCGACTGAGGGCTACTGCAAGCAGATAACCCAAATGTGATGACTGCAACAGTGAATACACTCAAACATCTACATTTATGGTAAGTGTACACAACTGTACTTTTTTTTATTGTGAAACAGCTATACCAGTGCATAGGAGGTGTGGTGGTTTTAACTACAAAGAAACAATATTTTGGAGTGTTTAGTGCTGATCAGGTGATACACTTTTATCTGAGTAACTGTCAATAAATATTTTGTTATATCACAAAAATCATTACTCATAATTCTTAGCTAGTAGAAGTTACTCACATGGCTTGTTTTCATTTATAAAAATGTATATTTGCCTATGTCTTAAGTGCTAATTCAATAAAGATGTTTGCCACCACAGTAGGCTTGTAATTTGTCTCAGATGCAGGTAAGAGACTCTGCTGTGGCCAAGCTGGTTCCTTAGACCAGTCTCCTTTTCCCCTAGAAACCTCTGTGTGGCAAATACTGTCACTATGGATTGGGGGTTAGCAATGGCCTCTGCAGCTATTGGGCTCTCCTTAGTTGGAAAGGGGGGATCCAGTTTTGTTGGTATTGCATGAAGGGCACGGAAAGTGTCCCTGCTTAACAAGAATGCTGTACCCATCTCTGAAGAAGCTATTGCTGCCATTAAAATGTGTTTGCCTTAAATTTCCTGACAAAAATAAACATAAAACTAAACTTATAGATTCACCTGCTCCAGTTTCACTGGAGCAGGAGTAGTTTATTAAGTGCGGCTAAGGGTCTTGTACAAGCTCTTGACCTTTCTTATCAGGAGGTTTCTGGTAAAAGAAAACGTGATTTCTCTTTTCCGGAACAGATTCAATAAAATAAATTGAGAGAGGAATGTGATGGAAAAAAATACAATTTTCCCTTAGAATTCTGATTCAGACTCAGTGGAGAGCATGTTACTTAAATCTCCCTTTCCCTATCAGTGATTCTATTTCTCCAAGACTATTTCCAGAATGTGCAAGTGTATTCAGTGGGAGAACACTGAGGTTTGTCAGTCACACCAGAAAATACTGTCAACTGTTACAGAAGGAATTTCCAGAACCTTTACCCATTTCCCCAGTTCTTTTGGCTCTGGAGGGAGTGTGTGTCACTGCCTGCAATTGTCCTGATACTCAGACTACTTCCTGTAAAAGGGCAAATGGAATGTATAAAGTTCCTCAGTTTTTTAATTTTTTATAGACTCTTCTCAAACATGGCCCAGCAGCTATAACTTTAGTTAATCTAGCTTCTCTCAAACATTTTAACTCTAATCCTTCCCTTTTGATAAAGATGGTAAAACTATTTTTAAGTTTGAGGAGAGATGTTTGCTTCTGTAACTTTAATTTTTACAATTTTGAGTTGTTAGGGTCATATGGTAATGTTTGTTGTGACTGTGAAAATATGAGAAATATTTTATCTGCAGTTCCTCCTTGTGAGGAAATATCTACTCTGTGTGGTTTGTTTTATTTTATTTTTCAGGTCACTAGTCATTTGATGTGTGTTTATGACTGTAGATACTATATCCGGGGAGGCTGCCACTGGTACTCGGTTGAGGAGATTTGCCTGGCTTCATTCTCAGAAACTCCTTGAGGATGTAAACATAAGGTTTTAAATTCACCTTTGTATAGAGATTTTGGTTCGATTGCTGCAAAAGTTATCAAAAATGAGATGAGGGTTAAGCTGATATACAGAGAATCTCTCAGATTTTTTATCCCTAATTTTCCAAAGGTTATTTTGCTCCTTTGTCCAAATGCAGCAAGAAACAAAACAAAATAAAACAAACAGTCTCAGGAATATGCTGGTAAGCAGACATTTAAAAAACAGTGGCGGGGAGATTCCATAAAAGAAAGCAGGAACTCCCCAGGACAAAGGACAGTCAAAAAGGTCAGAATGAGTATGTAAGGGGCCTTGTCTCACCTCCTACCCTGGCAGTCTCTTATCCCTTCCAGAAAGTCAGATTGTCCATTTCTGTCTCTGTGGCAACAGGTTATTTCAGACAAAATGGGTTCTGAGACTGAGTCAGTGGGAAGAGATCCCTCCTTTACAGGGAATTATTCTACATTCCCAGACCAAAGCCCTGTGTTCCCTCCTGTCCTACAGCACATGCTATATCGGGAAGGGGTAATGGAAACAGTTTTGGAGCCATTGCTAGGAAATCGTCCTGTTTCTATTTGACTTACTTACCTTGGTGGTTTTGGCTGCGATGCTGCAGACAGTTCATTTGAAGGTCCTACCAAAGCCGTTGTACCACATGGTGGGAGGCATCAGCCACATTCTGCACTGGAGCATAAGTGAGTGAAGTTTATGAAACACAGCCTAGTCTTCCTTTACTTGTTTTTTATTTATTATTTATTTATTTACGTTTGTTTACCGGGTAATGTACAACTGGGCTTGTATCCCATTTTCAGCAGAGACCCAAGGAGAAAAGCCCCAAAAGAATAACATAAGTAACAGTACAGAAATACAATATTAAGCACAACACATTATTAAGAACAACGCAAGTAATAATACAGAAATAATAAAAACTGAGAAAATGCTCTATAAACATATGTGTAATATTTCTATTTTCTAGTAATATAAGGTCTAATGTAGAATGTTGAATATAGAATTTTGTGACGGATTAATATTCTATAGCATTAAAATACATCTCTCAGAGAAACATAATCATTATAACATATGAAGAGAAATAGCCAGAGCTGAAATTAAGGCGAAGGAGAAATGGTGAGAATATACTAGGATAGAGGGAATTATCCAGGAGAACTACAGGGGCAGAGCCAGTTGTTGTTGAGATATTCTTTTATTTTTATTTAGAAAGATGAGTATCAGGGATTGTTTTGTATGTTTAGAGGAAGAGAATCCCAGTGCTTAGCTATTTTGTTTGAGTAGAGGGCGTCACCATGGGAGTTATAGGACTGTGTTATTTTGAGTAGTGGTCTATCAGAAGACCTAAGGGACCTGCTGTTGACATGTAGTTGGACCAGGGATGAAACTGAGGGCAGTTGTTAGGGTTGTGAATGATTTTGTGGGTGAGGGTAAGCTGGTTTAGTGTTAGCAGGCTTGGAAGTTCTAGCCACTTGAGTTGTTGAAGAGCAGTACAATGATGGGCTTTATGGGGGTGATTGGTGGCAAACTTTGTTATTTTGTTATAGCAGGACTCTAAGTTGTGAAGGTCGACCCTGCATAAGTTGGTAAAAATGTGTGAGCAGTAAAGAAGGGTAGATAGAAGCTAAGATCTAGTTGTGGCTAACCTGGCTTGGGGTGTTAGGTAAGGTTTGGCCCTGTAGAGAGCACCAAGTTTAGCATGGACTTTTTTGATTGTTTGGGAAATATGAATATCAAACTTTAGCCGGTTGTTAACTGCAATGCCTAGGAGCTTGGCTTGGTTAGTAGCCTCAATTTTGGTACCATTTGCGGACAGAATAGAGATGGGTAGGGAACTGAGCTTGGATGATTTGTTTGTAAAGATCATTAACTTAGTCTTGTTTGGGTTCAGAATGAGTTGGTGTTTAAATAGATAAGATTCTATTTCCTGGAAAGAGTTTTGCATCATGTCTTGTAGTTCTAGTGGGGAAGGGGCAGAGCAAATAAGAGATGTGTCGTCGGCATACTGTGTAATTGAGGTAAGTTGGATTGCTGAGTTTAGGTTATTGGTAAATATAATAAAGAGATGGGGGCCAAGTATGGATCTTTGGGGTACTCCAGTGTATACAGGCAAAAGTGGGGAGAGATTGTTATCCCACTTAGTAGCCTGTTGACAGTTTGATAGGTAACTGAGAAGCCAAGTTAAGGATGCTGGATTGAGATTGGATAAAGCAAGTTTCTTGAGTAGTAATTGGTGGGAAATAGTGTCTAAGGCTTTTGACTTGACCAGGAAGATAGCTGAGACTAGTTGTCCATTGTTCATATGATGATGAATGGTGTTGGTGAAGGATATTAAGGCTGTGTTAGTACTCTGCTTGGGGCGAATGTCATGCTGGGTATCGGCTAGAAGGTTATTAGAGGTAAGGTGATGTAGGAGTTGTTGCTGAATACATTTCTCTAGGATTTTAGGTTTCTAAACATTTGAAATGGACTGCTAAGTGTAATTAGAGAAGGGGGTGCTACAGAACTGTTTCATGGCATGCAGGCTGTGCCTCTGCCCTGCTGTCAAATCTGTAATTTGATATTCTACCTGTATATGAGTATTACAGAAATAAAAGTTATGAAGTGTCTAACTGCAGTGTTATAGATCTGGCTAAAGTTTTGTATTTGCAGTTATTTTCAACTCAGCAGTCTCTTCTTAGGGTCACATGTATTGTTGTCTTAATGTCAGGCCATGTTTAAATGATGGCATGAAAAGTAGGTGACGTGGTTATTCCATAAACATTGGGCATTGTGGAAGTATGAGTCCTGAATCACAAAGGTGTAATTATGCAAGTATATAGAATCCTCTTTTTTGATTGGTAAGCAAATCACTTCTTTTCTCTCTCTCTCACACCTTTGTGGTCTATCTTAATTTTATTGAAAGAGAATGAATTGTATGTAGACAGACTGATCGAGACAAACTTAAATAAAGAAAGAAATATAAGTGTTTTCATTTATTCATCTAATTTTTAATACGTTTTAACTGGCTGCATCTGCTTTAGCTGAGGTTTTTAATACTTATATTAGTTATCCTGGTACACAGTCACACAATGTCTTGATGTTTAAGTGGTCTAACTATAGGTATTAAATCTCCTAGTTTCATTCTTATGTACTGAGTGTATGTCAGGCTAGTTCAGGACTAGCCTTTGCATTAAGGCAGTTCCAGGCTAGTTAGATCAGAGCTAAGGGTAGAATTGTTTTTCCCTCTCACCCACCCTGTTGTAGTTGTGTTCTTAAACGCAGTGTACCTGTTGTTGCCTGCCCCTTATGATAATGACAACATAATTCCCTCCCTCTTGCCATTTATTGGCTGTTGACAATAAACACAGATGTATTTTGTGAAGTCTAGCCACTTAACTACTCAATAGGCTAAAATGTATTTGATAAAATTGCTTAATATTGATTATGATGATATCACTGATTTACTATTAAATTATTGTTTTTTTTACTATAATTAGTTTACTGTTTCTTGCTGGTGACAGAAGAAGGTTTTCATGTTAGTAGTTTTGTACTGAGTTTAAATACCCAGTAGCAAGTCCACCCAAACATCTTAAAACTGAACTCCAATCATTTACATTTACCACTGCCCTTAGAGTTAGTCCTGTTATCATGGACCAGCACTTCCCCACAACTTCTGCACTGAGGCTGATGGAGTGTAAGAATACAGTGTAAGAATTGTCTCATGCTGTCTGACTATTAAACAGCATTACATAGTGTAAGAGAGATGTACAAATATAATGATCTTGGAGATAAAAATCTCATACATAGTAAATTCAGACACCAAAATTGTCAGCAGTACATTGCACCTCTTAAAGGCCATCACAATATAGGCAATCCATTATATGTTGAGGTTCTAAAGATTAAGTTGCCTAAACCTCTGAGACCTCTGAAACATCAGGTGCAACTGAATGTATATTGTTGTCTTTCCACACATTATGTCACAACTTCTTAAGGTAATCTTTCCACAACACCAAACCTAGTGTCCCACTTTTCCATACCCACCCAGGTAGTCAACTAACCAGACTCTACTCCCCCTTTTGCAAATTCCTGGATCCGCCACTGACTTCCTCTCCCATAAATAAAGGGCATATTCTGAAATGCTTCATTTGGCAACATCTTGGTGTCTGTCTAATGTTCCTTTGTAGCTGGGTGTATTGATTGATTGCAACTTCTTTCATATGTGGGTAGAAAAGCAGCTCTTAAGGCAATTTATTCTCTGTAGAAATATCCTTGATTGAGGCTATCAGGTTATGTCAGCACAAAATAGTTGCACCATTTTATCAGTTGGCAAGATAACATGCCATTCTGGCATTGCTGTTTATTTTACATTCATAAAAAGATTGAAAATTAAAACAAAAATATTTACCTTTACATAAACTGAGTATTTTTGTTGGTACAATTACTGTAGTGTCAATGTATGAAAAAGTTATTTAAAAATAAAATTAAAATGATTCCTAGTTTAATCTGGATGACAGACAGGATATGAAATGTGAATTACAGATACAGGCTTAGGAAAAGAAGTTATCATTTGCAGCGGTATTTTATAAAATGTGAAGCATAAACAGATTTGGGCAATTGCTAACTGGAAATATTTTATTATAATGCCCTTAAGGTATTGGAAGTAGGTCTATATTACATCATCGAACTCACAGGAGTTCGAACGATGTAATATCGAACCAGGAAGTTCGTAACCCAAAAAGTACGAAAACACAAAACAGTACAAAAAAAAAAAAAAAAGTACACTTTAAACTTAAACTAAGCCCCCCACATCCCCCCTACTTAAATATACCAACTCTGAGATCGCACCACAGTGGAGGAAATAAAGCCACAAAAATGGCACACTGATTTTTTTTCCCTGGGAAATTAATTGGTGTTCTGTGGCTTTGCTATTTTCACATTTCTAACATATGGGTTTGATATTACAACGTTCAGACTCCTGTGAGTTTGACATTGTAATATAAACCCTTGGAAGTTATATGGTATTAGAATTTGGGTTTTTCTGGATTAGTGAATACTCTACTTGTCAAGGTGATCTTAGTGATTATGTATCACCACATGCATAGCTCTGCATATTGTACACATATCCACTGGACACAACAAATTATTTCATTAATTAATGAACACATTTATGTTGCCCTCACACCTCTCTCTGGTGTGTGAGGCTCCAAATTCCAAATTCTGTAAAACCTGCACAGCTGTTGCTGTACAAGAAATGGAAAGCTATGGTCCTTTCCTACACCCTTCCTGCACAACCCTACCTGCCATTCAGTATGTTTTTGCCCCTGCTTGCCCTCATTTCACCCCTTTCCTATCACCCCCTTTTTTCTTCTTTTTTTCTTTTTAGTGCAGGTTTAAGCGGAGCTAATCTGTGGCACGCCGCACAAACCTGCTTAAAACTGCTTTAATCATCTTATGTGTTTCTCCCAGTGTTAGGCACATCTGTACAATAATCTCCTCTACCACATCTGGAGTCCATGCCCCTATCAACTACAGCCCAGTGCATTAGCACACTAGGCCCCTCAGCTCTAAACTAAAACAAGTGCTTCCAGCAACATATACTGAGTGCCACTGACACACAGCAACTACATATAATGGGAAATATGGGAGTGTACATACGACTGTGATGCAGGCACTACACCAGTACACAGCCAAATAAATAATAATGGATGTATGTGAGGTCTGGGATAGCAAGTATATCTGTCAACTGTACAGACTGTTGCAGAATGTCCACAGTTTTGCCCCCTAGTTTTGGCATGGTTTTCACAAAAACATATCTGTCTGGTAAAGTACTGGCAAATCATTAAGGACTGAGGTTAGAATATCATGACAGACATTTGAGTGTCACACATCATATCCTTCAGAAAACACATGTAATTCAAATCCTGTGTCACAGACTGCATGCATGCACATATATCTTGCAAATACACATGCTGTAGCAGTGACTCAGTAGCTCTGTCTGTTAAATACCTTGCACATAGTATATTTTGCCAACCACAATCCTGGGTTTGGTGGTGGTGCTGTGGTAACATTGTTGCCTCACAGTAAAACGCTGTCTGGTTCGATTCTTAGCTAGAGCATCTTCTGCGTGGAGACATGCGTGAATGGGCGTACCTTCATTGAAGGTTGTGCATCAGGGCTGGTAACTCGGCACGTAAAAATCAACTACCAATCATTAGCAGACCGGAGTTCCGCTGTGGTGACCCCTAACTGGGAAAAGCCGAAAGACACAACAACAACAATCCTGGGTTTGAATCCAGTGTGCTGCATGTCAATTACATTCTTGTGAATACAGTAAATAATGATTGAGTCATGCAATTTTAACCAAAACAGGTTGCTGCTACTGAATTAACTGCTACCCATGTTTGCAAGTCAAAGGTCTGTAGGTAGGGACACACTTCACATATTCGTATAGCCTACCTCTATGTCACCTACTACTCTCTGATTGGCACTATTACATAACAGATGTACCTTAAGCACATGCTTCGACTGGACTGTTATGGTTACCCTCACCCTGGCTCTGTTGTAATGACAGAGCTGACACTGCTCCCTCAGTGACACATACAGTTTGCTGTCCTCCAAAGTGTTCACACTCCCGCCTATGTGTCCTAGGCTGCAGCAGCAGCTGCAGCCTGCAACATATGCAGCTGTATGTTAAGCTACCTGCTACAGACCTACCATACATCACAACCCCCAAGAACAAGGGATCCAGACAACATCCATACATAAAGGAGTGGGGGGAAAAGTTCAAGTGACTGGGACATGTTTCACAGTTTGCCCCTACAAACAGTGAGTTGCTAGACTAGCAGCTACTGCAACAGCATGCATATTCTGATGGGTATGATGTCTGACACTCACATATCTCTTCCTCCTTACTGACCTCAACCCACATTGTTCAACACTGAACTGCCAGCTAATCACAATGTCATTTGATAATGATCAAACATAGCATGCAAAACTGTGGACATACTTCACACATATCTACAGTGGACAGTATTTGTACCTACCCTCTGTGATACTGTAGTCTCCACACCTGTCCATCTCAAAGACTAAGAAAGGGGCCAAGACCTACATGAAGGCCTTAAATATTGCATTGTGGTGCCATGTCATTGGCTAATGAAAGTGCAACTAGCTGTGTTGAATGCAATTAGCAAGTCTGAGGCACTGATTGGTGCACAGGCAATTACCTGCTAATGAGCATGACCTAGGAAAGTCAAGCAACTGCCTATGGGAAACAGATCTGTAAGTTGTTTTACCAAGACAGAGTATGATTTAGCAAGCTTTTCTCTTGAGGATTTGTTCACATAAGGATTATGTCACTCTACCAGGTATGTCATACAAGTCCCATATAATGGGATGCAGATGGGAGCATGCAGTTATGGGGAATAGGGATTACAAAAATAGGCCTCTAGTACATATCTAGGAATGACATGTTGGTGATACTCTGCTGTAAAACAGCTACATGCATGCCCCTCAATTGTGCCTGCTGTGAATGAAATCACAGCTCTGGCCCTCTCACTCCCTCCTACAATGGCCGGCTCCTGTACAAAAGCTACTGGATTATGAGTTAGAGATATTGTCAGTAAGTAAGGGTGGACACAGCTGTCATATCACATGATGTACTATCATTCAGCTCCTCTCAGTCTGTGAATGTAACACAATAATAGTTCAGACATTGTAAAGGTGTCCCTGACTGTCCCTGATATACTCTGGCTAGGTCACTGTTTTGTTGATATTCGTATCTCACTGCTTGAGAGCTATGGCTAACATACCTGGCAACTCCTTACAGCAGTAATTCAGGTCGTAGCCATTATTAGTGGGGTAACACTGGCCCAACCTCAGTGACAGAGTGTACATTTTGGTCATAAAAAGTAAGAGTATGAATAGAGTAATGGATATTACTGTAGCATAAGCTTTTTCTGAGGGTTCTGGTATGTGACAGCCAGATTCTCTATATTCTGACAACAAACATCAATTATTGGCCAACCATTTGCCAGACATCCACGTTTGTGCCAGCAGGACCACATTCTGCAAACATCTGTGTACTGGACAGGTATGACGCCTACAGGGAAGGCGTCTGTATTACAAGATCGAAGCTTTACTTAACTGAATAAGTAAAGCTCGATCTTGTAATATCAAAACCGTAAAATGTCGAACGGCCAATTTAACCCAGGAAAACACTTCCCTTGGCCGTTATGTGGAGTATGCCCGTTTTCCAATTTGGAGCAATCTCAGAGTTGGCATATTTAAGTAGGGGGGTGTGAGGGGAGTACCCCCCCCCCCCACACTTGATTACTGATGTAAAGTTTTTTTTTTTTTGATTCGGCCAAGGGAAGTGTTTCTCTTGGTTGAATTGGCCCATTGACATTGTTAGCTGTCGATATTACAAGATTGAACTTTAGTTATTTGATCAACTAAAGATTCAATGTTGTAATATAGACACCATTTAAGATATACTACAGCAGATTTGCATTACTGTCTGTCATTGTGGCACAATGGTGTTGCTGGACTGTCCCCATATAGTTGTAATAACACACACCGATTTGTCTATCAGTGGCTGTATGACATAGTAGTGGGACTTTGTGCATAGGGGCACATCATAGTAGATGGCATTGATGGGTGTGGAGACATACAGCACACTCTGCCATGACATACAGAGACATACCAGTATTGCTACTATGTTGGTGATAGCCACATGTATAGTGTATTGA
This sequence comes from Protopterus annectens, assembly GCF_019279795.1. Classification (NCBI taxonomy): domain Eukaryota; kingdom Metazoa; phylum Chordata; order Ceratodontiformes; family Protopteridae; genus Protopterus; species Protopterus annectens. The sequence goes on from NC_056726.1 coordinate 100,154,339, forward strand.
TAGACTGCGGCACTGTGGGATGACCTTGTCACAGCAGTCAACCAAACAGTGCTAAGGACAGAATCTACAAGCAGGTTTAACAACGGGCAACAGATATGGTCAATGCTCCATGTAAAGGGCTGCCGCTGTGGCCAGGGACAGTGCTGGCACCAGTGGAGGGCCTGCAGCAGAACAGCCACACTCAGCCACAGAGGAATTCCTGGCAAACATAGGATCAACCACTGGCTCCCAACCATGCATCACCCCATACATCGTGGAGGTGGATGCCACAGCATCTACATCAGAGAAGTGTCCAGGAAGGCTTCCCATGTTCATCACTGTAATACCTTATCAGTAGTTGCGGCAGCCTCTGCATGTCAGTACATAGGTGTCAGGTCTATCTGCATTGGGGGTGTGGTTTTAATGCACAGTTGTGCACACATACTCAGAATGTCAGCAATGTAGGCAGTATCACATTAGCTACTGTACATGCTGATATACACACATATTACTCTGTAACAATACCACATTTGGTATTGCTCACAATACATCTCCCTCACATTTCCATAGGTACGTCAGGTGTGGCTAGAGTCCAAAGTCCTGTACCAAGTGTGATACTGTTATCTTATGGATCATATATATCATAATAATGTTAAGGACTGCCATTTTGCCCTAGGCATAGTTATTATGCTTAGCCAGAGTACAATACTAGTATGTTCCATTTCAGAGGGGTTAACTGAAGTGCATTGAATGGGTAATCACAGTTGTGCATCTGCAGGAGCAGTACCACATTTGCACTTATTGTTGAGAAGGTCTACGCATTCTGCTATACAGTTGGCAATCAATCACAGATGCCTGTTCGCACACAATATGGAGATGGTACATACCCGAGGCTGTGATACAATAACTGTCATAGTATGCTCAAGATGGGTGCACTGTGTTTTAGATGTGGGTCTGTCAGATACACTGACATATTCCTTATCTCACAGGTGTATAGTACTGGCAACATTAACCAGACGTAGCTGCACTGCATGTTATAAAGAGCCTGTCTTGTCTGTGTATGTTGTAGTCTGTTTGTGTGTTATGCATGGGATCAGAAATAAGATGTGGTATGTGTAATGCAGTTGTGGCACCTCACATGTGTGTGTGTGTGTGTGTGTGTGTGTGTGTGTGTGTGTGTGTGTGTGTGTGTGCGTGTGTGTGTGTGTGTATTACCATATGTAATTGTGCAGATAGTAATGTAGGTATGTTGTCTTCCTCCTCATAGGTGAATATGGGGGTTGGTGTGTGTGTGTGTCCATCACAACTTGATGTTAGTGTCTCATTGGACTCTGATAATGATAGTGGCCATACTGAAGCACAGGTGGGGTTGTTAGGGGCTGAATCTGTCCCATGGGTTGACATCCCACTTCCTCCCTCATTGTCTTGACACATGGTCAGTATGCTCAGACATACCCAGTCCCCTGAGGCCACAGATATTGGACAGTCAGAGTGTGGCAACATCAAACAGGAGAGTGTGACAACTATGGCATCAGTGAGTGTAGACACTGGCCATAGCCAGAGAGCTGGTAAGGTCCCACACAGACAGATTGACAGGGGGGGTGCCTGTAGGAGGACTGCTGCCCATCCACCATCTGTCACAGGTGTCACATCATGGATCATTTGACTCATGTTTCATTCCATCATGGAGGCACAGGCACATTCCAAATGCAACACCAGACAGATGCTCAGGATTATGGTTAGAGTACAGTCTGATATCCGTGGCTCCCTCCACCACACTGGTGATGCCATGGATCATTTCGCTGATGCAGTGGACAGATGGTGGGGTGAGGCATTGTCAGTCCTTGACTGTATGTTGTCTGTGCTGGAAGATCTGGTTGGAGTCGGGCATTGGACATGTGGGCATAGCTCAGCAACACCATCTGTTGAGAGTCCACATGGCCATTCACACTCACGGTCCCATAGTAGCAGTACCTCCAGCACCACAGAAGGGAGTGAACTGTCCACACCATGATGTGGCAGACCATGGTCGCATGATCCTGGGTGGTCCCATGGTGGACAGAGGACCAGCAGACACCAGTCAACGTCAGCTACTAGCATCGCATCTGACCCTGGGCATGGTGGTGCCAGTGCCACTCCTGGCAGAGCCAGTTCCCATGTTCATGGCTGGAGACAGTGAACTGTCCACACTGCCATGTATGGTCTACAGCTGTGCAGCATACATACATGTAGGGCTAGCACTAGGCTTGACTATGTACACACACACACACACTCATACACCATTGTCACATGCAGGTCACAGCACCCCTCCATGTTCCAGTTAGCGAGGACTCCTACCTGACTCACACACATGCTGTCAACTGTTTGGCACATCCTAGCCCTCTCACACCCTCACAATGCAACCTGTGCATGTGATGATACTTGTGCAACATCCCTGCCATCCATACCATTGATGCAGGGACATGCAAATATGTGTCTGATGCACAGGGTGACTATAGTACATTACATGTAGTTTTGTAGTGGGGTTGTGTTATGCCATGATGTGCTGTATACCGGCATGTGTCATGAGTACACATCAAACTTTGTGTACCTTTGTAGCATGATGTCAGATTGGTGGTAGTGTTGCAGAATGACAGATGTCTCACAGAACTGTGCATGTTTCTGTTCCAGGGGTCTGAGTGGCTAAGCTTTAGTGACTTGGTGGCAATACAGTGGCAAAGGATGACATGTCAGCATAGCGGACATATGACATCAGCAAGGTACGGCTGTATATGTGCATGGTTACATAGGTGCATATCTGTAGAAGAGTGTGTCAGGGACAATGGGACCAGTCAGTGTAGTCATGCATGCATACCCGGTGACAAGACTTGCTACCCTTGATAAGTGTCACCTGGGTGTTCTGTACATACAAAGGTAGGTGGTGGCAGATAGCATTTATGCCTAGGTAGATTTGGGCTATTCAGGGCCTGTAGCTACTGTCAGGGCAGTGAAATGCATGACAATAGCATACTCCTATGTGTACTGCTGCATGAGAATATATTTGTACATTCATAGTTGCCTTTAGTGAGGTTATAACCCCTACCTATCTATTTGTATACACTATAGCACTAGGTTCTTATTATATGCGCCATGGAGTTTATCTGAGTTGCGACTGTCAGCCAGTGCTGTTAAGGTGGATTACATCAGCAGGCCTTGTAAAGGAGGCAAGTGGGGAGGCTGGCAGGTAGTGACAGGGCTTTAAAATGTATAACCATTGCACAGAGATAGGCATGTGCACACTGCTGCAAGGCGGCATATTTACACACACTCACTTGCCTGTTGCGAGATTAGAACTCCTACCTACTAGGTAAATACTATAGCACTAAGTACTTATGGCATGCGCCATGGAGCTTATCTGTTTTGAGTTTGTCAGCCAGTGCTGTTAAGGTGGATGACATCAGCAAGTGTTGACAGGGAGGCCAATTTTGAAGAGGACGCTAGTCATAGGGCCATAAAATGATTGACCATTGCACAGACATAGGCCAGATGGATATGTCTGTACTGTTGTAAAGGAAATATCTACACACATACACACACACACACACACACACACACACACACACACACACACACACACACACACACACACACACACACACACACACACACACACGGAGAAGGTGGCTGATGTGAGATTAGAACCTCTACCTACCTATTATTATGCACTATAGCTCACAGTACGTATTGCACACACTACCAGTTACATCTGGTTTACATGCAGCTGCATCCCAGTACTTGTGGGCTATGCAATGTGGCCTTGTATTACATAGCATATGTGGCCTGCAGAGTCAACCTGCTTTATGCTCTTATTGTATCTATTGTCCTAGTGCTGGGGTACCTGTTAATACCCCTGCTATGAGTGTGCAGTTACCAGTATTGCCATTTATGGCCAGTTGCAGTTTGCTAGGTGGACAATTGGTCAGTGGAAATATGGCCTGTCCAAGTCCTGTGTTGAAGCCATTGCACATTATACCACCTGTTCACCATTGTCTGTCTACAGGGTGACATTCCACATGCACAGGTTTCTGTGGTTGGGTGGATTATGTCATTATGCGGCCTTGGTCTGTTACCATCATACAACTGCTTTGTGTGTAGTCACAGATAACCCCAGCATACTGAGTGCTGGTGTGCACATTCGTACATCCCCACACACATATACACATCAACTTAGGTGTAGCTGTGTGTGTGCATTATGTGACTGTGTTAATTACATATATGTGGAGGGTGTACATCACTCTACACATTTATGTAGATATATATATATATATATATATATATATATATATATATATATGTGTGTGTGTGTGTGTGTGTGTGTGTGTGTGTGTGTTACCTATATATATATATATATATATATATATATATATATATATATATATATGTGTGTGTGTGTGTGTGTGTGTGCGCCACATACTGGTAGATAGGATAATCATGTGTGAGGGGGTTAGGGAGAGACAGATACATATACATAGCTATCTGTATGCACAGACAGATTTTCACATATTGGTTCTATAGACAGATGAGGCATCAGACATGGGCTCAGGTTAGCTAAGTGTAGGAGCATGCCCAATGTGACTGTCAGTACTTACAGGGTGACTCCAGGCCAGACCTTCCTGTACTCTGGGATTTTGTGTGCTGCAGCCAATTGGCTGCTGCACCAGATTCAACAGTCCAGCACCTTCCTGATATTTTGTCCAAGGGATTCCCTGGCTGTGTGCTGAATGTAATATATGACACATACCTATCAACTGTACAGATTGTAATAGACTGTACAGAGTTTGCATCACATGTGTGTGGTAACTTTTACATAGCATTGTGATTTTCTGGTACATCAGTGGCAAATCATTATAGATTGAAGTTAGGAAATGATGACAGACATTTGAGTTACTGACTCCATACACACCAGGAAACCTATGCTACTGCATGACCTGTTATTCTCTGAGCTGTCTACATTTGTCTGGCCAGTAGTTAATGCTTCCCCTTATATTTGGGCCTTTGTCCCACTACTATTCATATCTTTGTCCGGATTTCCTGCTTTAAGTGGTTGTAGGTATGATGTGACTGGGGTACATGAAGTAACACCAGGCAAAGGGTGACAGCCTTCACACCTCTCACTGTACATGTTTTAGCAGGATGTCAAGCATTCTGCCTCATATGTCTGCTGTGTTCCTCATACAGTTGTGTTTTCCAGTAATATACTACTAAATGGAGCCCACTGACTTGTTGTAAGTACTGACACAGTTACGTGATGGCCTTTACATCCTGGTGCTGCTCTGACCTGTTGCAACCTGCTGTTATACTAGCCACCTTCTAGGTTATTTAGAGCATGTATAATGTCTGTAGATTTGGCCCTCTGTCTCTGGATTTGTCCAGCTTTCCTGCAGTCATAGATTGGGGCATATTGACAGTCTCTGAGACTCCTACCATAGGAGTACCTCACATGCACAAGTTATAGGTGTTGCTAGTTTTGAACCATGAACACGATCAACCATGCTAATGTCCTTAGCCCACTGAGCCACATCAGCCACCAGAAAATGTGGTTTAATTCCTAACACTATCAACAGCAGACAGACATATACTTTGACCCCTGAATATTGTGGAAAACAGAACATGTAGCCATGTTGTTTGAGACAGCCCTGGGTTTGTGTGGTCTGCTGCTATATCCATGCAAACATACTGTTGCTGTAGTTATATGGGAACACTAATGTGTTGGAGGTAGGGGACTCTAGCATTGACAGTCATGCATTTGTCCTCTGACCCCATTGTTTGGGATTTTCCTTGCATGATGCAGTGGGTTTTGCTGCCTTGTGGCATAATGCATATTATGGGCCAGTCAGTATTGGACAGAGTACTTGTTGTCACATATAGCTGTTAGTTCTCTTGAAGTAGCCCAGTAGCCCACTCTATTCCCTTGCATACATGCAGCAGGTACATACTTATGCTACCATAGTGTTGTACCCTGTACATTTGTTGTAAAGAGAGTGACTTACCTTGTGAATGCAGCAGTTGAGATACCTGTGTTGCAGGGCTGACTGTCTGATGCATGCAGTACACAGCCAATACATGGTAAGGTACAGGTTGTGTGGTGTGGCTGGCATCCTTTTTACTATGTATGTGAGTCAGAGTAAGGTGTCAGTTCCTATGACCCTAGGTTGTCAGTTCATGTGATATGTGTCATCTCTTTGCCAAGGCCAGGGCATACTGGGCACACCTACGTCTGCCTACAGGGACAGCCTTAGGGGGTTTCTCCTCCAAGTCCCCCTGTAGGTGTGGCTGTGGGGACCTTGGCACTGGTAGGGGGCTGTGTGTCCCTTCCCTCAGATGATTCTGCTGCACCTGTTTCTGCAGGCTCATACTGTGTAGCATGGCACATACTGTGAACATCTGTGCACATGTGGATGGAGAGTATTATATATGAATCCACCGGATATATTTAGGCACTGGAACTGTGACTTGAGCAGCCCAAACACACTCTCTATGATATTCCTAGCTTGTGTGTGTGCCTCATTATGGCTTTATTCAGTTAGGTGTGTGTGCATTCCTGATGGGTGCCATCATCTTTGGTTCCAGTGCGTAGCCAACATCCCCCAGTAGATGGCCACATTGGATGTCCCCCCGGCAAACATCTGGTAGAGCTGTGATGCATGCCAGAAATGGGAGTCATGATAATTGCCAGGTCAGCCAGCACACACATTCATGATAATGCCCTGGGCATTGCACATGACCCGGCAGATGATGGCGTGATACCCTTTGTAGTTGATGTCAACTACATTCATCACTGGGCAGTGCTTTGATGTGTACATGAGTGCAGTCTATGGCACCCAGTACCTCAGGGTAGTGTGCTACATGGTAGAAAAGATGCATACTGCTGGTCCTCTCCTCAGGGGTGTGGGGTAAATCAATGTGCTCACTGGCTTGTGTTTGCATGGCAGCCAAGAATGGGTGGAGTACCCTGGATGCTGATGCCTGTGAGACCCCCATCATGTCTCCAGTTGGTCTTTGAAAAGTACCTGTAGATAGTATTCTAAGGGCTACACATACCTTTGTTTCCACTGGGATGGGTTACCCCCTGTTGGCTCTGGGTCTGAGTTGAGGGTGGCAGAGCTCAGTGAGTTCTTGTAGTATGTCCCTGTCCACCCTGTAGTGCTCTACAATCTCCAGCTCATGTAGCTCCTGGAAGGTTATCCTGGGCCTGAACACTCTTCTCCTTCTCTGTCTAGGCTTATTGTCAGCAGCAGCAGCAATGACTTCAGCATCTAGCACATACAGATGTAGCAGAGCAGCAGCAGCCCCTAGCATTCTGTCAGTTAAAATTCCTAAGTCTGTACTCCAATGATGCAGAGACTGGGGGAAAAATCAGATTGTATGGTATGGTGTGTGTGTATAACGTATAGTGGTCTGCTACAGATGTAGCCTGTGTGATTGGCTAAATATGTTGCATTTCACCTGCCAGGTACATCACTGAGGGTTTTAAATGCCCCAGTGTAACTGGAGCAGGGATTATCAGTAATTTATACATGATTGGCTTTCACAGGCTATTTTCTTTTTTTTTTAACTGCCTTCCCTGCTAAACACAGTGGTGTGGCATGCAAACACACTCATACCAACTAAAACAAGTGCCCCAAAGCTAAACAAAGCTTAGCAGCACTGGACACACCCCCCTGCTTAGATGAGAGGTGCACCGTGCAAATGGGTGCTGCTCAGCTCTAATCTGCTTAAACATATAGTGACACACTCCCTTTTCATGTCAGCTAGCTCTCCTGTGGACACCAACACAGTTCTGGGGCTACACGGATTTTATCTGCAGACACAGTAACCTATTTTTGCTACTCAGTAACCCTAGCTCATTTGCATACAGATCCATGTGCACAACCTGGATACTACTCTATTCTAGGGCCTGCCTCCTTAGCAACCACAGATATCTACCATTGCACATACTCCATGCATGGCCCTATAATGCACTATTGTCACATATTTCTTATTTTTCTGATTTTTCATTTTTAAACTTTTTTTTGCATAACAGCACCACAAAAACATAATATGCATATTAAAAAAACTTTAATTATTTTACATTGCTTTTTGGATATGCAGGGCATAGTTTTCCACATGTCTGTGCCTACTATGCAATTTCTGACCTTCTACATGGGCTTTTACAGGCTCTGTTCAATTTTTATTTTCTTGTACACTGAAATTTTCCGTGTACACTTTGGACACCAACCGGGGGTCTGCAGAACTGCCTATCTGCTTGCTGGATCACTCCAGCACCCTCATTTACATGCAGTTCACCTGCATATGAGGTGATTTGCATGCCACTGACACTTCTGTGTTCACACACTTGTGCATGCCCCTCTGCTCTGTTTACTAGATCGCACTGCTGCTTATTTCCATGTAAGCTCTGTGCCACTATGCCTACATGGAAAATAACTTTGTGTAGGCTTTATTTAATACCCCCTAGGTATTTAACTATTTTTCAGCTTAATTTGTGTGTGCCTGAAGTTGTATGACATTGATGTGGAATTATGCAAAGAAAACTGTTGGCCAGCTTTTGGTGGAGGCTAAATTTGCATTAACATATCAGCAAATATGTTAGCTGTCTCATACCAAAAATGGAAATGTAATGGGTTAAATGGAATTGTTTTATGAAGGAATTCAGGAAGCTAGCTGCTGCAAACTAAGGGCCATTTTCACTCATAGTTGCTGGGGCACTCTGGTTCTAGCATAAAGGTCTCAGTATGTAAACAGTGTGAACAGAAGCAACAGAAGTGATAGTAAAGATCACTAGTCATTTTTACTATTTTTCATTGACTAGAGGATAACCTTCTCATAAATGGCTCAACAAAATGAAGATAACCTCTCCGACAGAATAATGTGGTCCATGCTCATGGATGCAGTGAATAATGTGGTCCATGCTCATGGATGCAGTGGTACATGTACCGGTTCATCACCTGACAACCAGTACAATTCTTAGACAACTGTTCTTTCTCTTGATCAGTCCTTGGCCACCACATACAATTTCTAGCCAGTACCTTCATTTTTACTTTTTCCAACTGACAACAATGAAGTTCTTCCAACACTCTGGAATATAATGCAGTAGGTATTAACATTCTTATCTCCGACATTATGCAGAAAGCAGTTAAGGTAAGTTCATATCTTTTTGGATAATAGTCAGATACTATAGATTTATGATGATACATGAAGCCATTTGATGACCCAATATACGCTTGTGATAAAATCTCATTAAATCTGTTTTTTGCTTTTATAGGTTAATAGGTTCATAGGTAGGTACTAGGCTATTGGCCCTAGGGCTTATATAAGCCTAGCCAAAAAGTTATGCTAGCTTTCGCCACCTAAGAAAATTATTTTCCTGTGCCCCTGTCGAGCAGAGCCACAGAGGTGATCCCCGGGGTGAATTTCATATTTCCTATCCAATCATCGAGATTTTTCTTGAAGAGTTCTAATGAGGAGCTTTGTTTGATATAGATAGGTAGTTTCTTCCAGAGTATGGAAAGTCTCTGGGACAAAAATCTATCCCTCCAGCATGTTCTGTTTATTGTGCTGACAAGGTTTAGGTCCCTGGAGCATGTAGCTCAGAGGGATTGGGATTTATTTAAGTGGAGCATGTCCAGCAGCTCTGGGTTTGACATAGCTTTGTATGTTAGGCAGAGATGGCCTCTGAGTATGTGATATGTGACAATGTAAAGCTGGAGTTCTTTGAGACGGTCTGCGTAGGGCATCTGTTTGAGGCCGGTAATCCTCTTTGTGAGGCATTTCTGCAGCCTTTCCAGTTGTTGTAGATGTCTTGTGAGGTATATACCAAAAGGGGCATTGTACTCTGTAATGGATCTAATGAGTGATGAGTAGAGGGGCACAATGACCTCTTTTTTCATGGATGAGAAATCTTTTGTGATGAGGTGTGCCACGTAGAAGGATTTCCTGACTACTGTGGCGATGTGATCACCAAAGGAGAGACCACTGTCCACCTGTGTCCCAAGGTCTCTTATCACACTTTTGGTGTTAAGTAGACTACCACCAATGTGGTAGCTCATGGGTACAGAGTTTTTACCAAAGGGGATGACAATGCACTTTTTTAGCATTGAGCTTGAGGCCATGGCTTTGATACCATGCATCTGTCTCAGGGAGGCCCTTTTCGAGGATGACCGCATCATTAGTAGTTTTGATTAAGGCTCCTAGTTTGCAGTCATCTCTGAACTCTGTTAGCCAAAGACCTTCTGTGTTAGCCTGTACTTCAGAAAAGTAGATAGCAAACAGGAGAGGACCCAGGACTGAACCCTCTGGTACTCCACTTGTCACTGGTCTGAAGTCGGATTTGGAGTCTGCTACTTTCACAGTGTGGGTTCTATCAGTGAGTCAGTTGGCAACCCATCTTGTGACATATGGATTTATACCTAGTTTAGTGAGTTTATCTATAATTCCAGAATGGGGGATGGTGTCAAAAGCCTTGGCGAGATCTAGATAGGTTGTGTAAACCACCTTACCCTCGTCTACGGCTTTGGTGACTGCTTCATAGAAGTCTATCATGTTTAGGAGACATGATCTGCCTTTTACAAACCCAAACTGGGTAGAGTCCAGAGTTTAGAGATTACTAATGGCTTTGTTTATAAGTTCCATGATGATATGTTCCATGGCCTTGCAGACCAGGCTTGTTAGGCTAATGGGGCAGTAGTTCCCGGGGTCTGTGGTGGCTCCCCCTTTGTGGAGTGGGACACCTGTTGCTGTGTGCCATTAAGTGGGCACAAAGCATGAGGTGAGGCTATGATTGAACATGGTGCTTAAGTGGGGTGCCAATTCATTTTGTAGTTCATACAGAATGCAGCCTGGGATGCTGTCAGGCCCCAATGGATGCTGTGTTCTTGGCTTTGGAGCATGTGGTTTTTACCTGTGCAGCCATGATTACAGGAACTTTGCATTCTTCCGGTATGGAGATTGGCCCTTTAGGAGGTGAGAGGGGTGTAAAGTTAGCACTGAACGTATCTGCCAGGATGTTGGCGATATCAGTTGTTTCTGTATATTTAGTGCGATTGTGCTGTAACTCAGAGCAGATCTGAGAGTTGCCATTGAGATTCTTGACACAGCTATAGAATGCTTTGTGGTTCTCTTTAGAATCAGTGGCAATTTTGTTTTTGTAACTAAATTTGGAGGATTTTATGAGGGATCTCAGCTTCTTACTGAGGCTGACCAGGGAGTTCCTCCATGGGATTTTACTCTTTTTTTGCAACAGTTTCTTTCTTCTGTTGTAGAGTTTGTTTATGGCAGGGGACCACCAGATTGGCTTCTCTTTTTTGGAGGATAGCATCTTGGTTCTGTTAGGGATAGCACAATCCATGCACTTGTGTAAGTGCTTATAAAGTGCATTTGTGTAGGATTCAGCAGTTTTACCTCTATTGTCCGTCTGCATTAGTGTCGTGAAGTTTGCCACTTCTGTCTTAAGAAGTGTGAAATTGGCTTTGGAAATTTTTTTTATGGTGGTTTCCCTAATGGGGTGTGAGGGCGGGATGTGGATGTCTAGGGTGATTAGCTTGTGGTCGGATCTGACCAACGAGGAACTGACCTCTGGTGTGGAACATCAGTCACCCATGTTGGTAATGACCAGGTCTAGGATATTGCTGCCCCTGGTGGGGGTGTGGATAAGTTGCTCCAAGGCATTGGAATTTATGAATTCCAGGAAAAGGTTCAGCAAAAGAGTTGGTACATGAGTAGTTTTCCCAGTTAATGGTGGGGTAGTTGTAATCACCCATTATTAGGGTGTTGAGTTGTACCCTAATATTTTCCAGTGTATCAAGAAATCAGGAGTGGGAATCCTGGGGCATGGTGGGGAATCTGTAGCAAGTTACAATTTGGATTGCTGTCTTGCCCAGAGTTAGTTGCACTTGGATAATCTCAGATGCATTATGCTGAGCAACTAGCCTGGAGGTGTGGATATCCTTAATGAATATGGACACACCTCTGCTTTTAGTGTTTCGGTCCAAGTTATGTGGCCGAAAGGTGTGGTATGAATTATAGCCTGATAATGCAGGGGTGCTCTCTGGAGCCTTGAACCAGGTCTCTGTCACTGCACAGATGTCGATGTTCTCCATTATAAGTAGTGTCTCGGGTGAATGCATTTTGAGGTTTAGACTTCTAGTATTGAGTAGCATTACCCTCAGATTTTGCTTGCTTGTACCTGTTATAGTGATGAATTTGTCATCTGAATCTTGCCGAAAAAAGGCACTATAGGGGTGGCAAGAGCCTTAGCCACTATCCAGAATCCCAAGGGTGACAGGTGCAGGCCATCTCTGGCAAAGCATCATGGTCTGTCGATCATGTCATCCCAGGCAGACAGATACTGGATCCCCTTAGAATGACACCAGAAGCTTAGCCAATTGTTGAAGTCAATAATTTTGTCCTTATGTGTGGTATCATTCTGGGTGATGGCAGGGTGCTACTCAGGGCTAGGGTCATAGCTGCCTTGGCTACAAGATCGGAGACCTCCTCCATGTCTCTTTTCATGTAGTCCAGGGAGGTATATCTCAGGTCATTCACACCAACATGGACAATGACAGAGTCATATTTGTACTTGTTGTGGAGTGACCTGAGTGCATGCATTATGTGGCGGATCCTGGCACCCAACAGGCAGCTGACAGTAATTTCTCCTTGTTTAGCCTGATGAGTGGAACATCAGTGTGCCTGACTATAGAGTCACCTATGACTAGAGTGTTGGGTACGTTGTTATGCCTTATGGGCTGTGGTTGAGTGGCACACTGAGTTTGTGGGCTATGTGTCATTTGGGTTGTATTGGGGGTTGGAGGTTGCTTGTGATTCTGCTTTGGATGTCTCTGTTGCTTGAGCAGATTTTTATTGAGAGCCTCTGTGAATGTTGGTGTGTGTTTTGTGTTGCTATGTGTGTGTTTTGGTGGTGTAGGTTTTGAGGCACTATGTGATGAGTGTAGTGTGGTGCAAGTGTTTACCTTCTCCTTTTGTCTGTCTAGTCAAAGAGAGCTTTGCTTCCAGTTTGGCTATATAAGTGCATCTCTCACAGGTTGTAGTGTTGGGTGGTAGGAGGAGAGGGTTGTCTGTGTACATGAGGCAATTGCTGAATTGCCCCAAGATGCCCAGATTCATCAGGTAGACAGGAGAAAACACCAAGAGCTGACCCTTAGACATGCCTGGCTAGGAGCTTATTTATTAAGTACTAAAAACTGTTTTCCTCTAGACAAGTGAGGAAAGTTGAGTGTTGTAGTAATTTGTAGCTTATTTAGTGCTTACGTGTTCTCAACAAGTGCTGAGCTAAAAAAAACAAATTTGAGTGCTAAAACTAAAAAAAAATGGCTAGTTCTAAGTGAAAATTTGAAGAGCAGACTTTATGGTGCCAGGAATAGTTTAACCTTAGCTAAGTGGCGATGCATAAAGTGTATTTTTTTTAATACAACAGTAAAAAATGAGCAAACTGATTTAAACAAATTAACCAATAAAAAGCTAAAAACTGAGCCCCGTTCCAGCAGTCTTCAATCAGACAAGTTCTAACTGCACACTCCTGCCACCAAGATGCAGGGGAACCTTCTCCAAAAAAGATGGTCTGGATTAGTGCTCAAGTTATACAAACAAAGCTAGATTCAGCAGGTCTGAATTTAGTCTATGCTGCAATCAAACAAGGCATACCAATTTCAGAAAGAAACAGTTCAAATAAGCAGCACAATAAGCCTTTAACCAGAACTCCCAGCTCAGGAGGACAGAATCTACTCTTTCCTCCCAGAAGAGTGCAGACCACACCTTCTTAATGTAAAATAACTGGCCCAAAGCCCAAGTGCTTAAACCAGAACTAATATACTTTTAGAATAACAGACACTAAGCCTTCCCTTACAACTAACCACAGCACACAAAATACTCTTCAAACTCTCAAGACTGCCCTGTCCGAGCTCAACATTCAAGTACTATCTCCCAAATAGGTCCCTTAGATCAGGTGATCAGAGGCTCTTACTGTCGTACAGGTCCACAAACCTAACCTTACACCTGGCCATCTTCTTTACTCATTCTTAGTAGCAAAGAGCTGGAATGCCTTACCTCTATCCATTAGATCAATTCAAAATCCCTCCCATTTAAAAACTTCCCTACATAATCACCTTTCTTCATGCTGGAAGTGTACTTCCACCCCCCCCCTCCCAATATATAAGACTCTCTAATCTCTTATCATCTTTCTGTGTAAGACTGTACTTCTGTAGAGAGAGTTAAACACAATAAGCTGTAGACATTTATACTGTTTTAGACTTTACTAATGCTCATATTACACTTGTTTTTTCTCAACAACTTGTAAATATGCATTCATTTTAATTTATTTGCATTTTTCATTGTAATTTCCTTCTAATGTCAACCTTGTAAGTTAAACCGTTATTATTTTATTGAGGTCTGCGGAGCTTTCCTCCCCCCCCTCCCCCCCCGGCCTCCACTGAAAATGGGTTATTTTGGTCCAGTGGACTTTCCCATTAAACAAAAAGCAAATAAAATAAAATGTGTTATTCTATAAAATTTCTGTGAGAGCACTATTTAAAAAGTGTGCCTATCACCATTTTTAATGGATTTGTCTAGATTTCTTGTTCTAAGGATTATGAGGTAGGATTAAGACATTACCATGTCCACAATAACTGGCACGATCTCAGTTTGACTGGAGGTTTAACTATATACACTGCTTCATATTGATGACTTACAGTCTTAAATGGTGCTCACAGTAACCCATCAGCAGTTGCATGACATGTAGTACATTTACACTTGTTTTTTATTGGTGTCTGCTGAAGAATAATGTCTATCATTGAATTTAAGCAGCTGTTGTTCCATTTTGTTTGTTAAAAATTAATACCAATAGTGGTCTGTAACAAGGTAGTGATTAAACCTCTTGACACTTCACATAGTACTTGATGCTTCACTTGAATTTGCCCTTACTTTTTCAGCTACAGATACAGAGTATGAATCACAAATGACAAGGTCCCAAGAAAGCTGATTTGCAAAGTCCTGCAGTGGTTCAAAGTCCCAGAAACATTGGTAGAATTAGCACACGCTGTGTACTAAGACACAATGATGCAAGTATGAACAGTGTTTGGACTCACAAAAGGGTTCCCAGTGGAAGTGGGTGTGCATTGGAGCTCAGCTCTGAGTCTACTACTGTTCATATTGATGATAGACTACATTAGCAAACAGGTTGGACTAGACAGATCATCAAAGTTGCTGTTTGCAGGTAATTTGGCATTAAAAGCAGACCCTGGACAGGAACTTGATAGGAGAATGGAATGCAAACCTGAAGACACATGGGATGAGACTTAATACAGATAAGGCAGCTGTGATGGCATTAAATGGGGGAAATCAGAAGCTGAAATTGAGATAGAAGGAAAGTAGTGGATCAAGTTAAAAACTTCATGTCCTGGGTGGGGTGAGTTGAAGAGGGGGAAGTTTGAATGAAGAGGTCAAAGCTAAAATCAGAGGGGCTGCAGCCAACTGGCACAGAGTGTCAGACATAGTGCATGGCAGAAGAATGCCAAAGAAGCTGAAAAGTAAGGTGTACAAAACATTGGTGCAACCAGTACTGCTGTATGGTACAGAAACCTGGGCAGTAAAGGCAGAGCGGTTGAGGAAGTTAGACGTGATGGAAGTTAAGTGCCTGGCATGGGTGGTGGTATGATGCACACTGCAGGACAGATGAAGGAATTAGGATATTAGAGTAGAAGCCTAAGTAACTCCAATTGCAGAAAATGTTAAAAAGAACAGATTACAGCGGGTCAGGCACATTACAGGGAAGAAGAAGACATTCTGGAGAAGAAGATTTGGAACAGACAGGAAGAAGGCAAAAGGGAATGAGGGCATCCAGCAAAGAGATGGATGGTTTGTGTGAGAGAAAATCTGCAACAATCAGGCATGAGTCTCAAAGAAGGTAGGAGAGTAGCATTGAAACAAGAAAGAAAGATGGCGACAGTTGATGCGATACCCCGACTGTATGAAGAAAATAGGAAAAAGGGGGATGATGATGATGATGATGATGATGATGAAAAAGCATGAAGCAAACACTGGAGGCTTCTCACTTCCATATCTGCCATCATGTGACATTAATGCGACATACCCTATGTTGAGGTGTCACAGATTAAACAGCTGGCCCACACCCAACTCTATTTTGACTACACTGTCATTTATTTTTGTTATAAAACAAATCAAGGGCTTGTTTGTCATATTTATGCTAAATAACTCTAGTCTGCCCAATGCATTTTTACTGTAGTATCAGAAATGTCTACAAAATTATGCACATTTTTATTTTCAAATATGATATATTTTGGCTGGTATTTACAGTCAATTGTGCAAATGTGATATGGGGTATCCCTGATGTTTACAAATGGGCATAGTAAAGATGAGATTCACAGAGGCCATTTATGCTAATGCAAAATGCTTAATTATAATGAGATGTAAATAAGAAATTTTGTAAAACGGTGTATGCTAATGAGGTGTTTTATGATTCATGGTTCAATATCTTAGTGGTATACAAATCTGTTGTTGAAAGTGATGCTTTACCTTTGATATCTGAGTTGCAGTTCATTAACTTGTCCCAGTCATCTGTTCAGTAGTTAGTCCAAGTAGGGACAAGCACTTCACTGACACCAAAAGAAACACTTCCTCCAGCAATCTCTTCAGAAGTATGCCCAAGTATGCACAAGAACCAAAATGAAGCATTTTTCCCACCGATCCTTCAGTAGTTTGAACAAGTATGCACAAGCACCAAAATGAAGCATTACCCCCATCAATTTCTTCAGGAGTTTGCTCAAGTACGCACATGCACCAAAATGAAACATCTCCCCCAGTGATCCCTTCAGAAGTTTCACCAAAAATGCAAAAGCACCAAAAGAAAGTATTTCCCCACATGATCCCATCAGTAGTCTGTCCATATCTGCACAAGCACTTCAGTGACACTATAATGAAGCATTTCCCCCTGCGACCGCTTCAGTAGCATGTCCAACTATGCACAAGCACCTAAATGAAACATTTTCCAGCGGTCCCTTCAGTAGTATCAGCAACTATACATAAGTACCAAAATGAAACATTTTTTTCAACGATTCCTACAGTAGTTTGTCCATATCTGTACAAGCCCTTCTCTGACAACAACATTACACATTTCCACCAGTTACCCCTTCAGTACTTTGTCGATGTATACATAAGCACTTCCCTTACACCAAAATGAAATATTTACCCTGTGATCCCTTCAACAGGTTGGCCATGTATGCAGAATCACTCTACTGACTCTAAAATGAACCATTTGCTACTGGCACAGCCTACCGGACACACCACTGTCACAACCTAAATCTCCTAGGATGGCTTGAACTGCCAAGCCTACTGCAGTTCAACCAGCTAATAGTGGCACATAAAGTCCTTTACCAACCAGAAAATACACCTGCACTAAAAAATATTATCAGCCCCTACATCAGCACCCGGCCACTGCAATCATCCACTAGACTCCTAGTTCAAACATACAAATCCAACTACTCAGCTGGGGACCCTGTTTGCCAACTCTGTTGGAAAAATATGGAACACACTCCCAGCTAACTTGACCCTAGAAACCTCACTAACTCAATTCAATAACAAACTCAAGAAATACTTCAAAATTCATTAGTTATGTCCTTGCACTAACCCCGACTAGTGTCCTCTCTATTTCTTAGGTGCCTTACCTTCAACTACTTCTAACATTTTTCTAGCACTCCATTTCAGGAAGGGTCAATTGTATAACTGCTGCTCAGTGTGTCTTAAACCTGAATGTAATGTTATGTATGTTTAACTTTGAAAATAATGTTATGTTTTGTAAAGTGTTTTATAATAAGTTAGTACTATATGTGCTAAATGCTGGTATTGCTTATGACTGTAATCTGCTTGAAACTAGCATTTACTAAAGGTTCAATGTGAATTATTATCTTGGAGCTTTTCTCCCCGGGCCTCCGCTGAAAATGGACATGTATCTAGTTGGACTATCCCGGTCATCAAATGTAAAATAAATAAATAAAATTTCACCCAATGACCACTTCAGTAGTTTGTTCATGTTTGCACAAGCAAATATCCTAATTAATAATTTCCCCCAAGCATCCCTTCAGTAGTTTGTCCATATATGCATAAGCAGTAAAATACAGTAAAAAATTCTTATAATTCAATAAATGTACCTCCTTTTAAAATGCATGGCATTCTCAACAAACCATCCTCCTGTCCAAGTCTCTCTTCACTAATCTCCCTCTACACTCCCACTTAATCACTTAGGAGCTCAAATCAACATCTATTACAAACCTAACAAATGTGCAGGACAGAACTTATACAGCTATTCTCCAGCCATCCTCTGGAACAAGCTTCCCTCAACTCTAAGAAGCCTACTCCAGACTCACACTTTTAAGATCTCTCGTAAACACTACCTTACCTACCTCGCAACTTGCCCCTGCAACCTCCCTCCTTAAACCTCGTACACATCTTGGTCTCTTCATACCACTCTCACCCTCCCTTTATCATCCTACTATCCATCTCATCCTCCCTCCCTATTATGTACCAACCCTCCTATTCCCCATAAGCCTCCTTCCTCCCACCCTTTACTGGCTTTTACACAAGGTTTTAATCTCCTGTTTATATCACAGGACATAAAGGACCTACTATTCCAATTGCTTTCAGCTACAAAGTTGACAACTATTCATCTCTATATCTATGTATATATTGTACAGTTTTAGTATATATTGTACAGTTTTAGTATATACTGTATAGTTTTAGTATGTTATCGTTTGATTGCTGCCTCTGTCACTATTCTACCTTGTACTATGTATGTTTAGTTTTGATTCAACTTGGTCACTGAAATTAATTTTGGTCAAGTAAATTCCTTTTTGTATTCTTCTATTATTTGTATTATTTTTGGAGCTTTTCTCCTCGGGTTTCCACTGAAAAAGGACTTTTTGCCCAGCTGGACTAACCCGGTTAACAAATGGCAAATAATATAAATACATAAAATAAATAAATACATATTCCTTTTTTTCTTTCCCCTTGCAACTCCATATTCTTATGGTAAAATTCTGTTTACTGGCATAAGTCCAGCACCATTTACACGTTTATTATGCAAATTAGGTAATTTTAGATTCATCTCTATGAATTCTACTGGTACGCAAACTTGTATTGACCCTTATCTGCCTGCGTTATTAGCTGTCCCCCTACCACTTATGGCTTAAGCATGTTAGGCTTCTGCAATCAATAGGGAGGATGTTGAACAAAACACCTCTGCATTTTGTAGTCATTATGAATTTACACTGAAGAAGAAGATGGGACCTCCACTCACAACGATATCGTCATTTATGATATTTGCTTTTTTTTAACTTCTGCTGCTGCTGTGCTTACATTTCAAAATTTAACTCCATATTCTAATTCCAGTGAGTCTCTACCTGCAGTTTTTAATGAAATTGTAAATTCCATTGCTCATATAAATGTTAAGTTCCTGTCATTTAACAGCCTCTTTTATATTACTTCTTGTAGAATTCCACACATCAAACAATCATAAAGGGCATTACTTAACTTGCGACCAAACTGACAGTCTTATGAAAATGTTTAAAGTCTGACACATAAGATGTAACTGTCACTCCTTTATTTTGGTTTCACTTGTAGAATCTGAAACATTCTGTTATTAGAAATGTCTTTGAGTACAAGTGGTCCTTCTTCACGTGCACCAACTCAAGCCCCTTATCAACAGGTCAGTCTGGAGCAATCAGACTATCCTACAAACTATATGCTTTTGCTCTCATTGCACCCGAGCACAGGAAAATGTTTGTCATTTGCAGCAAAGTTTTGTTGCAGTCATCCTCCAATTTTCTGTTGACTATCAAAGACACCAGTCTTACCAATATATGTCATGTCTGCAGCATCTAGCTGCTTCATTGCACTGCCATCTCAGGTTCTCTTCTTTGTGTGGCCATTCTGCATCTTGCCATGCTCATATTGCAAATTTGTTGCCTCTGTGATAACTGTATCAGTTTATAGACATTAAAAATAATAAACATGCAAGGACCAAACAACACACTGCTGTGCTGCTTCTTTGAGCTTCTTTACTGGAGTTGGTTTACTTTCATTCAGTGAGAGCAAACTGCAAGACGTTATGCATCAACAGTAGAGGACATCAATCTGAGGTAGTCATTTATAACTGATCACAGATTATGCACACATATTACCTTTAAAGGAATGCAATACAAAGGAATATTTTTATCTACATTTGCTGCATTAGCCCTTCCCTCCACAAGATGACAGTAACAAGGTGTGTACATGTGGGCACTTTAGCAGCTATTCAAATATACATCTGCTGAACAACTAATGTTATTCATTGATACCACAGAACCATGCTAGTTTGTGGTCAGAGGAATCACAGTTGAAGTAAAAAGTTGTTTATTATACTTGTGGAAGCAGACACCAAGGGAAAGGAAAGCAAATTTGTGGTAAAAGGAAAACAGCCATGTTTGCATGGTGCCTCATGCATATTAACTGTTAAATACTAAGGGAGGAATAAATAAATCATACTCCCCTTTATTTCAGCAGATCATTGTCCTCAGTTATAATAAAATTTGAGATTGTTTAGGACAAAAGGTTAGGAGTGAGTTAATAAATGATGACAAAAAAATTTTCAGAAACAGTAAACCAATGTTCTAAGAGCTGTCATAATCATATCAAGTGAAATGTTTTTATCTTTTACAATAAAGTTACTGCATGAATGATGCAGTATTGAAACACATTCTAGATTTCAACTATTTGTTCCACATTACTATTGGCCCTGGAAGTATTCCTGATTATTATTCTAAGAGCTAGTTATGGCAACTTTCGTACACAATCTAACTTTATAACTTCATGTGCAGATATGTGGTGCCCCACCATGATTAACTACTCAGAAAGCAACACGGGCATGTGACAAAGATCCTGTTAACACAGGTAAGGAACACACAGGTAAGCAGAAGATAATTTGGTAAAGAATTTTTGGGAGACACAGGAAGAAATCAAGAGTAGACAGGGACGTCCTGCAAAGGGATGCATGGGCTGTGCGAGGAAGACCTATGACAGGTGGGCATGATGGAAGAATGTGGGATAGTGGCTTTAAATTCAGAGGTAGAGACATTTGACATGTTACCAAATTCTTAAGTAAAAAGATGGGAAAAGGGGTTCATGATAATGATGATGAAAATAATTAATACAGGTGAATATATTAAGAAGATGGCCTTCCTAATTACCGAAACCGGGATCCATGCTAATAAAGGAGAAATAGCTTAATGCCTCTCAAGTGCACTGGATTGTTTCTCTGTGTTTTATTCTGCATCTCCTGCAACTAATGACTTTGATGCAGCCAATTCAAGAGTTGGTGAAAAACATCTAATATGAAAATAACAGCCTTAATTAGTGCTTATGTCTACTTGCATTGTGAGCATTTTATCTCCGAATATCGGTAGAAGTGATATTATATGTGCATATGTGAACATGTTTGCTTGTCTGTGGGCCTGTGTTTGTATTAACCAGTCAAGGAAATAAAACTAATATAAAATACATGCAATAACCAATGAGAAGGACTGCTTTTATCTGGAAAAACAAATAACAGGCATGCATAAACATCCTACAAAAGCAAATCAAAATATTATTGTAAATAAATCAACAAAACTTAAACAAAAGTTCTTTCTTAAGTGCATTAATGCCCTCCAACTTGATGTTAGAGAAAAAACACACACATTTCTGGGCAAGAAGGCCTGTGGTGTATGGCCTCCCAAAACCCCTGGCCAGTTCTCTACTTTCGTATAATGCCCTCAGTGTTAGTGTTATGCATTATTGCCTAGTTATTCCAGTGAGACTCAGTTGCTGATCTGTCTCTTCAATTTGATCCTTGACATGACATAAATTATTTTATGTATGCAACATTCCCTTCATGGTATAAAATATTCTTTTAAATGATAGTTAATAGTATAATTTTAATTTTAAATTAAAATGTTAATATTAAATGTAATAGATTAATAGTCAATTTTTTCCATGTATATAAAATAGTATTAAATAGCCAAACTAGTCATAACCATTTTTTCAGCTTTATTTTAATTAGTTAGAATGCTTGTTAGAATAGATAATCAAAATACATATGTTAAAATGACTGTGAAAGCATTGTATTATAGGTTTATTTGTTTTCTGCTGCCTTTAATCTTGTAACACATCATTTCTCTTATTTTGACAGGCTAAAATATGCAGTAAATTGTGTTTTTACTGCAGCTATCCCAAGGTTTAAATCAATATGCGTTAATGTTTGCAGACTCTCGTCTTTCGGAAATCACTTCCCTTTAGGCAACAGCAAACCAGCTTGCATAAAACACTGCTTTCTTGACTTTGAAACAGCTCCTAGAACTCTAAAGAGCTCTTGCTTAGGTGTTTTGTAGTTTGTTTTTTTTAGCACAAACTGAAAATGTCAATAATTCTGACTCTGTAAGTAAGCCAAGGCCATTTATGCTCTAGCAACAACATCTCAAATATACCCAGAATTCCTGTTGCAGTTCTTCATCTAGCCTTGCACAATAAAAGCATAGCATAAATGCCTTCTGTGCCACTTCTTTCAATTGACCTTTTTGTATTGCATCCAATGGTTACTTGTTAGTCTGTCATGAGGATTTCCTTTTGCCATCCTGGTTACCTTATTTAGGACTGCAGCTGTAGTCAGTGGGTGCTCACCAGCAATCATTTCTGATGTTTATTAGCATTTACTGTTCAGTTAATTAATTCAGCCTTTGCCCAAACAACCATTAGTAACTACTAAATTCAAGAATAAACGTTTTCTCTATTTTTTTCTTGTTGCACAAACTTGGTAGATAAACCACAGTTGGACAGTATTCTTGTGATTAGTAAAGCAGATACTGGACATAACGTGACTTCAGTAGTTGAAAGGTAATAGAAGGACAACATAGTTGAAAATACTGCTATAACTGAACAGCTGTACATACTTCAGGTTAAACAAAGCTCTTTAGAGTACAATGTGATGGGGGAAGGAGCCTCATCTCAATGATGAAGGTCACAGTTACCTCCATGTTATACATAATGAATGTGCTACATCAGTGTGCACCTCTTCAAAATGAGGTATGAAAATATTGCTATAGTGAGTTCTGCAGCATTAGGTTTCCCTTTCATTATCAATACATAGACATAAAAATGTTCATGCCACTGAGTCCTGACTTCATAGAATATTAGTTTTATAGAATTATATTTTTGACATATACCTCACAAATATATTGAATGTAGTATCAAACTACTCCAGAAATAAGGAAGCCTTGGAAGAGGGTGTGAACAGTGCTTTGTTGAACTGCAGCCAAGACTTTTATCTAAAACATATCTCTAAATAGATGACTGATGTTTATTCTAAGCTAGTTTGCAAAACAATAGGCATGAAAAGTTAAATTCCTTTTCTGTTTGTAAACAGGAGATAATCATAAATGTGATATGCTATAATGAAAAGGTGAATAGAGGGTGCAACTTTACTATTCCTGTTAGTATACAGTGGCCTATCAGGATATGCTAGCATGTAGGTGGATAGGGCTTTCTGTCTTGTACCGCACGTTCAAAAAGAACTCCACTTGTATGACAGCCATTCCAGTCGTTGCCCTCCTTGGTTATTTGAGCATAAATGAAGCCTCTGCAAATCTGCCTTGACAGGCAGGACCCTTCCTCGTGAGATGATAGTTCTGGAACATGCTGTATCATGGTGGCAAATCTTGGAGGTAGTCTAGAGTTAGTGGGCAAGAACATAAGAAAATATTGCATCCACTAGTAGTCAAACCACTATGTTGATGTCACAGAGGGTAACCTGCTGTAAAACAATAAATAAAAAAAGTAAATAAGTAAATAAACAGAACCAAGCAGTGGGTCCAACATGCAGAAGGACTCTAGTGTAGTGATGTGGCTGAAGGAGTTATTCCTGAAAAGCTAGTGCCATACCTACATACCCAAGTTAAAAGGGAGTTAGGAGAAAGAGCTAGGTAGTCTGGCAGTTTGCACAGAGGATTAAGGGTATGAGCTGTTAACAAGCTAATTCCTGTATTCCTGGGTTTGATTCCTTCAGCATCCATTTGCCTAGTGTGTGACTCTGAGCAAGGTCATTTGCTAGAGAGTGCTCCTTATGTTGCTTGTAGAAAAGGTACACTCATTTCCAGTGGGCCTAGCTGGTTAACAAAACAGATCCAGTTGAAATTTTGTCTGAGTTGTAACATTTATAACTAGGAAGGTAATTTGTCTGAAGACAGCCCCATTACGTGAGACTGAAGTAGGAATTTATTTCAGTGTCAAGTGCAACCTGATTTTTGTGTAGATGTTTGAGAAAGAAAACAACAACATTTAGGATTTCTTGTTGTGACTGAAATAAAGAGTTTCATCTTCAGAATAAGTTTTAATAGCCTTGCCATTTTTTAGGCAGGAAATGAAATCTTATATAAGGTATAATGTGTAGCCTGAGAGATTGAATTAGAGTCTGGGGAGAAGTTTCTCTAGCATATAATTGTGAAAGTGGGTTAACTAGAGGAAAGAAGCTCCGCCTTAAGAGATGGTGTGCTTGCCTTAGAATAAATGAGGCAATACTGAACAGAGATTCAGAGAAGGAAGAACGTCTTGCCAAACTAAAGAGAGACAACCTTTGCTGTTCATGAGGATAGAGATTGAAGTTGGCCCATGAAAGCTGTTTTCTGAACAGAATAAAGGGTACTAGTCTGCAAGCAAGCAAATGACTTTGGAGGTGCACATAAAAGTTCCTTGTTTTGACTGTGATTGTTTAAAAAGTGTTTTTTTTTTCTGGAATTGATTATGTGAGCTCTGCCCTGACAAAGATATTAAGCATTTTGAGTTCTATTTTTTTTTCTATTATAATGAAGTCATGCTGAGACTGGTTGTGTTTTGATTTCTTCTAGTTGAACACTGAAATATTTTCTGTTTGTTTAACTGCATTATTATATGATGTGAATTTGTTTTGAGAGTCATGAGCATCAACTATGCCACATATGGAGCTCACTGTTAGGGAATTTTGAACTGTCACCGAACTACCCCATTCTCAGATGTCACTAAACTACCCCACTCCCAGAGTTTTTTTTTTTTAAAGTGTTCAGCCTCCAGCCATATGTTGTGTGTTGAAGTAATACACCTTGCAAGCACTGGTTAATTTTGTGTGGAGAGGTTACGATTTAACATACACTTACAAAATGTATTCAAGCCTAATCAGTGTGTCACACTGAGCACTAGAAGAAATGGAGATAGCAGTAGAGGCCCTCTTTCAAAGTGTTACAGCCCTACAATAGGGTTTGCAATAAAGTATGGCTACAATACAAGAAACAGAGTAGGACATTACTGCAAATGGTGAACTACCCTACAGATAGCACATAAGCAGATAAAACAAGGCCTAATAACCATACTAAACCAAAACTAAACCAATAACTTTGAAGCAGACTGAATATCATAGAACTTTGTCTCTTTAAGTAAAGAGAACAAGGAGTCAAATAAGGAAATGGAGGTTGTAGTACTTAAATTCAAAGGATGTTGTCAGAGTTTAGCTTCTTTATAGCCAGACAGAATGAGAAGATAAAGAAAGATGTAGAAACTGCATTTGTTGAAGTCACATAACAGCAGAAGCACCCCGAGCTGTTCAGAAAAGGCAAAGCACAGGCCAAAATGAATCAGAGCATACCTGTTACAAACACAGGTAAGAAATAATAGAGATGGAAAATGTGTTTCTTAAACTGGAGGAAGGTCAAAGAAAAACAAGACATGGTCATGAATACTGAAAAAAGAAGTCAGTGTTGGACCAGTATTGTCATTGTATATTTACAGACTGATAAAGAAGACATAGCACATACTTGCAGAATGTTGGCAACCCTATTCTTGATTTGAAAATAATTATTAGTATTTCTCATATGAAAGTAAGGTTTTAAAGGAACAACTCAAAGACACTGAGAATAAAAATAAGAAATGTCCATTAATGTTTGCCCATTAAAGTGAAGTGATTAAGAAGAAAAAATAAGATGCTTTAGCTCAGTTTGTATAAAAGAATAAGTCATAAAATTAAAAAAATATATAGAACCATATGGAAAGTGAGTTAATTGGACTCAGCAGATGAAGGATATGAAAGAACATGTATAAGAAATTAAAGCATTATTATAGTGGTGTGACGGTACAGAGGATTAAGGAAGTGTTAATGAGCTATTTCCTGTGGTGCAGTGGTCTATGGTTTGATTCACTCAGCTTCCATTGCCTAACCATGTTACTCTGAGCAAGTCAATTAATGAGACAGAGCTCCTGGGCTAAGCTTGAAAAAGGTCAGTGAAGAGCAGTGCACTAGCCCTGTAAACCAATACAGATTAAATGTTGGTTGTCTTTCAGCTTTTCCCGGTTAGGGGTCACCACAGTGGAACTCTGGTCCGCTAATGATCAATACAGATTAAATAATAAAGTAAAATAAAGTGCTGTAAAAAGAAAAAAAGGAAGTCATTTTGGATGAACTCATGAAAATGTAAAAAATAAAAAAATTGGAGGATGAACATAAGACCAAGAATATGGTCCATGAAAATCTTTGCAAGTAGCTTCTGAAAATTTAAGCACACAATAAATTAAAAGAATACATTCAAACACTTGCTTTTCTTGCTGAAATGATACAAGAAGACAAGAGTTTGAAAAAGAAATAGCAAATGTTGGTCCCGCTGATAAAGCATGGAGTGAATGAGAGAAAGAAAACAAATTAGAAAAAAAACTGGGGAGGCCATTGTTAGAGAGAAAAGCAGATACATTCATTGTTCACTAGGAAGCCTGAAAGTAAGAAAATGAATTAAAATGATCTATGCAATGATCTAAACTGCTGTGCCTTATGCTGCTATGGCATAAATGTTTGCAGTTCCTGAAAAGGTAAAAAATAAACTGCAAGCTAAGAAAAAGTGTAGTCTTCACAGTACCTCAGATGTGCTTAATGTTCAGTCTAGTGCAGTCACAATACCTAACTTATAAGGCTCAGCATGAGTGCAAAATACCTGTGCACACAAGAAATAGCTGTAAAGTACATATAGTAGATAATAAACTAAGGAGATTTAAGATTGATAAATCAAATTTAGAGATGTGTATTTATTAGCTCGCACCATCATATCCAATCCAAAAAAGGTACATTTTAAGTGACCGGCAGAACACAGGAAAGGAGAAACACTCCAGAAGCCACGGCGTTAGAACCCCCACCCCACATCATAAACACTAGAGTTCTTGAGATGCACCTATGGAACTATCAGCAGTCCCTAAATGCCAGAACAGCTCCACCAACTCCTTCAGAAACAATGCAAAATAACTGTTAAACAGGTTGATTCAAAAGCATGTTCTAGACATTTGTAACTAAAGATAAGCACTCTCTGTTACATGAACTTGCATTTGATAAATCAGTCAGGATTATAAACTCTGCCAAAGGGGTGTAGTGGTTATTTTGTTACAAATAGACTATGTGGCCTGCATGTTTGATGTCTCAAATTACCAGTCAAATTATGTTACACTTTCACTGAATGAAATTAATGTTTTTTATCTCAAGATTGACTTGGGGCTGGAGGACCTTCTTATGGATGAAAGAATTGATATGAGATTATGCCAGTTTTTAAAGGTGGAAAAACCCAGATTAGCTACCACTTTTGGTATACTGAAGGTGCAAAAGGGTATTGAGCATCCTCCTTTGCATCTTATTGTGGTAGCACACAGCTCCAAGACTGAAGCTCTAGCTAATTTTATTGATTGGAGACTAAAGGGTGCCTTGGGGAAGCACAATCACATATTAAGCGATTCTTGCTATTTTTTTAGAGATTATGAGGGCCACTGCATGTTTTGAAGATGGGGTATTTATTACTATGGATATAAATGATTTATTTTCAGTTATTCCATACCAAACGGGGTTGGTTTGATGAAATACTGTATGAATTTGGTACTGGCTCCAACGATGAAGTGGGTATGCTTAAAGACATAATGAACTTGGTACAAATAATCAATATTTTTACCTTCGAGAGTGAATATTTCCATCAAGTCACCAGTGTTGCAATGGGGACTACTTGCACCCCATTTATGCCAGTGCTGTCCTGTGAATGGGTCTATATTATGTGATTGAAGAATCTCTCCTTTGAACACATAATAATTGACACATATACAGTGAACTCTGTAAACCATGAATGGCCATGTCCTCGAATTTTTTTCTAGGGAAAATTTCACGTGGCTGTAAAATAAAAAAAAACACACTTTAAAACAGTAATCAAGTGGGGGGCTTTGCCCCCCACACCCCCGATGTGGGGACCTGTGCCCCCTACACCCCCCTAACTTTATATGCCAGCTCTGAGATTGCTCTACATTGAATAAAAGGGTGATTCCCAATAATGGCCAACTGAATTTTTCCCCCAAGGAAAAAATTCGAGGACGTGGCCATTCATGGTTTACAGAGTTTGCTGTATATGTGTTGATTATTATGTGTTCGAAGAAGAGTTTCTTCGATTACATAATATAGACCCGTTAATATCAGGAGCTTAAAGATTTGTTTATATAGACGTTTGCTACCTTTTTGGATATTTATCTCCAATTTTGAATAACATTTTTATTTATTGGAAAGGGCCAATTTCAACCTTAGAAGAGTTTGTAACATTTTTGGCCACTAGTAATGTTCATAGGTTCATAGGTTCATACTAGGCTATCTGCCCTAGGGCATTTATAAGCCTAGCCAGAATGTGTTTGGCTTTCGCCACCCATTTTAAATTTATTTTGCTATGCCCTTTTTCGAGGTTAGTATACTGTGCCTCTATCTAACAGTGACACAGAAGTGATACCCGGGGTAAACCTACGATCTCCCATCCACTCATCAAGATTCCTCTTGAAGAGAGTCAATGAGGGACTCTGCCTAACCTGGACTGGGATTTTATTTCAGAGTGAAGGGAGCCTCTGGGTTATGAATCTGTCCCTCCAGCATGTCCTATTTATTTCAGTGCTGAGGTTCAAGTCTCTAGCGCGTAGCTCGATGGGATTTGGATTTTCTGAGGTGCAGCATGTCCATTAATTCCGGGTTGGACATGGCTTTATACGTCAGGCACAGATCGCCTCTGAACAGGCGGTATGCCACTGAGTAGAGCTGGAGTTTCTTTAACCGGGCAGCATATGGCATCTGTTTGAGCCCTTTGATCCTCTTGGTGAGGTACTTTTGGGGTCTTTCCAGTTGCTGCAGGTGTCTGGTAAGGTACATCCCAAAAGGGGCATTGTACTCAATTATGGGCCTGATGAGGGATGAGTAAAGATAAAGAGGCACGATGACCTCCTCTGATCTAGATGTGAATCCCTTCATGATTAGGTGGGCTATATAAAATGTTTTTCTAACCACTTTGGCCACGTGGTTGTCAAATGAGAGATTGCTATCAACTTGGGTCCCCAGGTCCCTAATTACTTCTTCTGTACTTAATGGATTTCCACCTATGTGGTAATTTGTGGGCACTTTGTTTTTGCCAAAGGGGATGACTATACACTTTTTGGCATTTAGCTTGAGGCCATGGCTCTGGCACCAGTTGTCTGTTTCTATGAGGCCCTTTTGGAGGATGCTTGTGTCGGCTGGAGAGTCGATTATGGCGCCCAGTTTGCAGTCATCTGAAACTTGGTCAGCCACAGTCCTTCCGTGTTGGCCTGTACCTCCGAGAAATATATACCGAACAAGAGAGGTCCCAGGACTGAGCCTTGTGGGACACCACTTGTAACTGGTTTGGAGTCTGACATGGCTCCAGCAATTCTAACCATGTGGGTTCTGTCCTTGAGCCAGTTTGCAATCCATCTAGTGACATAGGGGTTTATATTTAAGCTGGTGAGCTTATCTATAATGCCCGAGTGGGGTATTGTATTGAAGGCTTTTGCGAGGTCCAGGTAGGCTGTGTGGACCACCTTCCCCTCGTCAATGGCCTTGGTGACTGTTTCAAAGAAATCAACCAGGTTTAAGAGGCAGGATCTGCCCTTAACAAAGCCGAACTGGGTATGATCCAGTGTTTGTAGGTCCCCAATATCTTTATTTATGAGGTCCATGATGATCCTTTCCATAGCTTTGCAGACCAAGCTAGTCAGGCTTATGGGGCAATAGTTTCCAGGATCCATTGAGGCACCACCTTTATGGAGAGGGACCACTGTTGCTGTACGCCACTCTTTGGGCACATATCCTGTAGTAAGGCTGAGATTGAACAGTAGTTTTATGTTTGGGTTTAGCTCTTCTTTGAGTTCATGTAGGACGCAGCCCGGGACACCATCTGGTCCCATTGATGCTGTGTTTTTTGCTTTGGAGAGGGCGGCTCTTACCTGAGCATCTGAGATGTCAGGGGTGCAGCACTCTGCTGGGATAGATATTTGCCCTTTTGGTGGGGAGGGGGGGGGAGTTTGCACTGAACCTGTCAGCTAGGATGTTGGCAATGTCTGTGGGTTTGGTGTATTTTTTGTCATTTTTGACTAATTCTGAGCATATCTGGGAATTACCACCCAGGTAATGTGTTTCTGAAATTTGTCTACAAAAAATTTTGCATATCAATTGACTTTTTTGGTCATTATATTATATAAAAATGTTGCTGAAAATTGTTTTTCTTCCAAAATTTATAGAAAAAGTGCATTCTTAAACAGTTATTTACAGCTTCAGAGTATTCACCCATTAAAACATAAGAGCTGTATGGTTAAAGGGCAAATGGTCCAAATCTCTAGATTAGTTTCTGAAAATGAGACATTTATTGAGGAGATTTGATATTTAAAGGGGTTGTTTGTTGAGAGGGGATACCTCAAATTAGGTTGGACCAAATTGGCGTTGAAGTGGCAAGGGCTGGGATGATTGTTTCACCCCGATCCTGTAAGGGAGTATAGTGAAACACAGACCTACTAAATGTAATGTGGGTCAATTTAATCTTGTTATTAAATAGCTCAATGTGGTCATTATGATGGAATGGGTGATTGAAAAACACTTGTTGACATTGACCCATTTTGTTAACATCAAGAATGCGGTGGGGCTTCATCCTTGTTACATTTATAAGAAAGCCAGGAATATTAAATACATCTTGGAAAATGGGTATACCTGAAGTGTAACCTTTGGAGGTATCAAAAAATGTAATTTTTGTATTCAGTGCCCTTTTATTTCTGAGGAAACCGCTGTTAAGATTGGAAAAAAAACATGTACCAATTGATAAACTTCCTAGGGTCAGCTGCGGCACTAAGGCTGTGGTATATGCCGCAGTTTGCCAAGCCTTTAGTGCTTTTTATATAGGTAAGATGGATCACTCTTATATGAGCATAATTATACTATAACAAAAAAGAATTGTAAAAATACTTTAAGTAAGCATAGTATTAATTGTGTTGTTAACAGCAAGTTTCTTTTTACAGTATTAGAAAAAGATGAGGTTGGTCTTTTTCTGGGTGACTGGGAAAACTACCTAGAATGTAAAGAAGTTTGGTGGCAGATTTATTTTGCAGCACACTGTCCACCTGGTTTAAATGGCACTATCAATATTACTTTTATGCTGAAAAGGAAGTCCATAAATTCTAATTTTTGTGTTGCTTTTAAGGATGTGAATATGTTTAAGCCATATCTGCTGTTTTATGATTTTATGTTTTAAACTAATGCGTAGTATTTTAAATTGTAGTACTTTAGCTACCTGTTTCTTTAGGGCAACAGGTATGCTTGTCATGTAATGGTTCCATTTCCTATTAAAACAGTGACTTGGTTTATGTTAGTCATTCTCAAGAAATCCCTTATATACTTGGATGAAAGTGCTTAATGACTGATATTAAACTGGTCTGCTTAGTATTTACCACTTTCCATTTTATTGTTTTTTGTCTCAGTTATTTTGGTTGGCATTCTCTCATTTTGTTGGATAGTTGTTCTCAGTTTTGGAGGTGTTTTGTTTCAACCAGTTATACAATAGTAAAAAATGGATAGCTTCAAAATCATTGGCCAGGAAATATACACTCACCATTTCATCTTGGTGAAAGGAGAAGAACATCTGGGTGTTATCTGAATGACTATAGTATGCTCCCCATTTCCTAATGGGAACATATGTGCTGTAAACAACAATGGGGCCAATATAGAGCCTTGCAGCACCCCACATTCTATGGGACAGGCTGAAGATGAATTTAGATCAGTGCAGCCTATATGGAATCATTCAGCTAGACAGAATAAATAAAATAAAACTCAAAGAACCTACAGAAGAAACAGTGCAGTTATAGTTTGCCCAATCAATAGGTCATGGCCAGTGATATCAAATGTTGCTGAGAAATACAAGATGACCAATATTGAATAGTATCTTTGGCCTCTGGCCATAAGGAAATCATGAACTATTCTAATGAGAGCTGTGTGGCAAGTACACAACCCAAGTTGAAAAAGGTCCTTGAGTCCATTTAGTACAAGAAGAGTTTGAAGTTGCTTATAGATGATCATCTTAGTAACCAAACAATATGCAAGGTTGAATGGCATTGAATTAGAACAGACTGATGCAAGGGAATTGTACCATCATTTAATGAAGAGCACAGTGTATCTGATTACACAGTAGTTGTAGATTTTTTTTTATCTCAGTAAGGAAAACTGAAAAAATGTAAAGTTATTCTCTGAGCTGATAAATGAGTAGCAAAACAGAAGTTTGATACCAAATTTGAACCAATTCGCACATGAATAGCAGCATCATCTATCAAAAAGTAGGATGGGGATCAGGCATTGAAAGATGGTATTGAAAGCTTGCATTAGGGGTAAAAAAATGGAAAGTTTCATTTACAATATAGGTGGAATCAAGATGTTTCTAATCACAATGAGATAAACAGTCAAATGTCATAGAACGATATCCTTGAAAATGAACTATACCAAGCCACACCTTCTGTAAAATAGAAAGCATGACTTTTAGAAAGTGCGAAAAAGGTCTTTGTCAATGCCAATCTCGAGCTGACTGGTTATAAATTTTGTTAGAGTCAGAGAAAGATCAAGTCATTTAAATGCATTGCCCAGCAAGTAACACTGCAAAAAAAAATAAAAAAATAAAAAAACTGAAGTGATTCATTGCGAAAACATGGGTCTATACTGGAAGAAACCTGGAACAAAGGGGTTAAAAATGAGATGACCAGAATATTGTGTCAGCTACAATAGTTGATGTCTTAAGGATGAACATAACAGACCAGATTCTGTAAATCTTGCTGCAGCTATTTGTGGACAGAGCAGCACCCACAAGGAAGACCAGTGCACCTGCTGTGGATGCAATTTCAGAAGACACCCTGACACCCTGAAGGCAGCCTGAATGTTTAAGTAGTCAGTGTAAGATAATTAGAGATACTGCACATGCCGGTCTGATTCCAAAACACATCATGTGCACATAATGTAACTCAAATGTGACAAACAGCCACTCCAACTCCATTTCTGAAATCATTGGCATATTATTTATGAACCCCAAGAAATTCAGGCAAATACTATTGATTATGGCAAAGTCCATAGTAAAACATCAAAACATACATAAAAATGCAACCTACTGTTAATGTACTATAACAGGATGCAATGATTCAACACATAAATGAGGCTGTGGTTGTGCACACTAGAAGGCAGCCAGCTAGAGTCAAAACAAGGCTACAAGTAAAATAGTTGTCAGACCACCAAATAATCAACAGGTACTGGCTAGACAGACAACTGGTGCAGGTTGTCTGCAACATGTGTGCCCCACACTGTGCAGACCCTGTGAGGAAATTCCATTCCCCTTGAAACCAAACTGTGTCTCAGTCTGAGTGTACTTGCATCTGGGACATTCCAGAGACACATGGAAGATGATGTGGGAGTATCACAGACAGCTGCAAAATTCCTGGAAGCAATGTGCATCAAAATGGATGACTATATATACTTTTCATCCACCCCCATGGAGTAGGCAATTGTAATGCACCAGTTTTACATCATCACAAACTTTGCACATGTAGTCAGTGCAACAGATTGCACACACATATCTATCAAGACACCAGTACATCCTGAAACAGGCAGATGGCAGCATAACAAACATCATGGCAAAACACACTGGAAGTGTCTATGATGCTGCCATTTGGAGCAAAAGAGGACTGACATCTGCATTTCAGAGGGGTGAAATGCCTGAGGGACTGCTACTGGGTTAAGTACAGGAACACAGCTAGGATGCAAGTTAAGGATGCCCCTCACAACAGTATCCATTCTAACCAAATATGTTTTTATTCCCCACAACAGGTGACTGCAATTATCCACTTGAGCCATGGCTAATAACACTGTACCATGAACCATACAACCCTGCAGAGGAGGCCTACAATAGAGCACAAACAACAAGCAAAATACCATAGAATGTGTGTGTTTGGTGTACTAAAAGCTAGGTTCAGATGTCTGGACACATCTGGGGGGGTGCACTGCAATACACACCTGAAAAGGCAGCACAGATGATAATGGTGTGCATCATGCTGCACAATATGCTAACTAGAGCACATGGCAGTCTTCGAGTTGCAGGTGTGGATGAACTACCCTAAAAACCCCAGCTGTCCAAAGAGATCATCCTATAAGTATTGTAGGATGAGCAGGAGGACATAAGGGACAGAAGCCACAGCTGTAGGCAAAATAGGGTGTGACCACAACTGCAGGCCTAGACAACACAGCAGTCTATGACTGGCAACTTTGATTCATGACAAGCCACACATACATGAGTACACAGATTGAACATTGATGTTCAGGTGTTGCCCCACCACAGCAACACAGGTTGCATCTAATGACAAATACCCACTAGATGTACAAACTGAGCATCAGCCATAACACAAACATAACATATTACAACAAACATATGCAATGTGTCAAAAGTGGGATCATCATCTCAGGGCACAACTAACACAGATATGCATACACACTCAGATTGTTATATCACTGCATGGAAAACAGTAAGGAACATAAACATCAGTGTTACACATATATATACGTGCACAATATAATAACATGAAAAAAAGAAACCACACTGGACATAAGGCAATTTTTTTTCTATCAGAAGACACATATCACAGTAAAGTGGTAATTCAATAATATGAGCCAGCTATGTGTATTACACTGTTGGACACACTCTAACAAAGTCTAAGGTGACCTCACTGATGTCTCACACCATGGTCTGCTCTGCCCTGACCATGTACGGGCACATGCTACCCTGGTTGCCACACAGAAGAGACTGAAGGGGTTGCAACACCACATTTTCATGAAGGAACATGACTGCGAGTTGAAGACCTTGTCACTCTCAGGACCACAGCAGATGGACCAGCTGTTGAACTCTGTGAAGGCTTTACCACAGGGATTCCCGATGTCCAGTGATGGTTTTGGGGACAGCTGGCCTCCCTCACTCAGGTTGCAATCTGCTAAGCACAGTCAGAGAATGCAGAATCCTGCTGATAGTATGACACTGCTGCAGTACTGTTGAGGCAAGGGTTTCGACTGACTGCTACAGCTAGCAGACTCTTATTGTGCATAGACAATGCAGCCATAATCTCACCATGTCTGCACTCCTATCCTTCATGCATGACATATAGCTGGTGTGCTGCATGATCTGCGGCATGGGCAAGTGCACAGACATCTGACTGATGCCGTTGCTTTGACTATTCATTTGTCTTCAGCAGGAGGTGGTCACCATCTGATACCTGGTCATGCACAACATCTACTCACCGACATCTACCGTGATGACCTGTTTCTGGTTGTTTTGTAGAACTGCCATCAACAGTCTCAGCTGGGGTGTGTTGGTTAACAGCCTCATCCTGTTCAACATCCACTTCACCAACATCCTCTGAATGGCTAGACAAGTTATCTCCACATCTGCGGCTACAGCTGCAGCAACATGACTGTCAACCTGATGGATGGACTCTCCAAACACCTCAGGGTCCTTTATGTCAGTGGCCATACTACCATGCTGAGACATATCTTGACCCAAATCAAGATCACTGGGTGTCCTGCTGGATGATACAGATAGCTGATGTGCTACAAGATACAAAGACAGATCAGTACAGTGTACCTGCATCATATGATGGATATCATCAAAGACATATGCAATGCTACAAATAATAATGACCTTACATGAGGTCTACTGTATGTATGTTCCATAGAATCTACATAAATGAAGTATATACTTTGGTTAAATGGCAAGCATACATGACGTATGTGATAAATAAAAACAACACACACCTGACAACACTCATGGAAAAATGGTGTTGTTGAGCAGGGATGAACATCAACTAGTGTAGGTGAAAAAACAGTATTATTAATCACATCATTGACACCATTAACCAGGTGAATACAGGTAAA
The DNA here is from genome assembly GCF_019279795.1 of Protopterus annectens. Classification (NCBI taxonomy): domain Eukaryota; kingdom Metazoa; phylum Chordata; order Ceratodontiformes; family Protopteridae; genus Protopterus; species Protopterus annectens. The sequence goes on from NC_056726.1 coordinate 100,190,691, forward strand.
ACATACAGAATGTGTGACATATAGATATCACTATTATATGCACTCAAAGACATTGATCTACACAGGCCTAGAAATGGTAAAAAGGAAGCAGTATGAATGGAATTTAACTACAGGATTAACAGCAAGGACAGGTATGAAACATAGTCCATACCACTGACAGACCCTGCTGTGGAGAAGTTGTGGGTTGTTCTGTGAATCCTGCAGTGGGAAGTAAAGAGAAAGTCTGTACAGTCACATATTTAGCAAAAAGAATACTTAACAGCATTACATATACAACACATTAACATGGGCTGCAAATACTCATGTAATGGGCATATCAACTGTACACCAGATGGGCTTGTTTTGACAAATATTGTCATAAATGTCAGATATAACATGTGTAATACATACTGCTGAAAGCTGTGACAGTTTTGCAGTAACTTGGTCTGTCCACAGTTGAACCTGGATGTATTGGGCCTCCACCAATGTACCTGTAGTGTACAATGTTAGGGAAATAACAATATGACAGTAAAGAGCACTGCCATGAAATCAGGTTGAGGCAATACAAGGTAATGTTCATTGTAACAGTATGGAGACACTCACCTGCCAATTACTGGTTTATTCCCAAAGTAGATGGACCTGTGAATGTTAATGCAAATAGCATTACAAATGTTGCTTGGACTGCTCTAGCTGTACTTCAGTTGCATCAATACATGTCATAAGACTTACGTTCATCATCCTCACCCTGTTTGGATGTGTGTGCATGGCTCAACTCTGCTGCTGTAAATCAAAAGCAAAATACATGAATATGAATGCTACAGCAATATGCAGTGATTGTCTCAATACACAGCCATATAATGGAAAGAAAGCATGCATGTTCAGCCTTGAACTCCAGCTTCAGTCCTATTACCAGGGATGGTTGATCCCCTCTTGCTGTATGAAGTGAGACCAAAAATATTGTGATGTCATCTGGGGGTGTCAATAGTGGTCCAGCAATTATGGAATCCCTTGGTCTCCCATAAAGTGTCACTCTATTGGCTGCACTAAAGATCATGCCCGAGCAGCATTGTCTGCAGGCTTCATGGGATTGATTATGGCCTCCAACTGCATTGACCGTGTTGGTGAAGTCCATCCAGATTTCATTTCTCTAAACTGTATCACCTGAATGGCTTGGAGTCTCTGCCCATATTACTGGAGAGCATCAGTTATGATGTCATTTTCCTGGGGTGGAGAAGCTGTCACCCCTAGGATGGTTGGCCATTTGAAAGACAGTGATATGCACATGATAATATTCCTGTGTGAACACATTTATGCATTTGATTCTGTGAACAGCATATGTCAACATAAACAGTATGCATTCCTGTGCAATACAAATGTTTGTATAACATTGTCTGTGATAAATAGTAATGTGACATATAAAAAGTAGCAACAATGCATTCATACATAGCATTTGCAAAATTAACAAAACTTGTAATATCTTCACAGTTCATGGGTTGGATTAGAGCCTCTGACAATACATATATGTTGAATGGAGGTCCAAAGGCAACAGCTACATGTCACAGGAGTCTGCTTTCATTTCATATTAAAATACTGCAGAAGTAACAATTGGACAATGTACAGAAAGAGTCAGAGGTCACAGACAGTAAGGATCCTTAGTATATTGATCCAGTAGTGATAACAACTTTGCTAAGAAGCATCAATGAAGACATATCCATAACTGCAACAGCACATGTTTTTAAGTTTTGTTAGGAAGCATGAATTAAGAAATATATGTAATATCAACATCACATACTATTTATTTATTTATTTCACATTTGTTGATGGGGTTTGTCCGACTGAGCTAAGTAGCCCTTTTTCAGCGGAGGCCCGGGAAGAAAATCTCCACATGTTCTACAGATTATCATTTGCAAACATAAGTAAACAATCAACAACTGGTTTACAGAAAATATTCAAAGCAACATATACATGAAAAACAAGGGTCCGGATTCACGAAGGCTTGCACGGAGTCTAAGAGTAGAGTAAGACTCCATGCAGCCAACATGTCCGCCGAGTGATCCAGGAACAGCCGGCAGGGGCGTGCAACAGTGCTCCTAAAACGACTCTTACACGGACAGGGCTAGGTTATGCAAATTACCTCATTTGCTGCCAAAAGCTATGCAAATGAGGTAAATTTGCGATCCAGGAAACCCCAACCTGTCCGAGTAAGAGTAGTGTTATTTGCAGAAATGTACTCTGTTGACAACTGAGTACCATTCTGCAAATAGCAAAACGGAGCCATGACAGCTCCAAATAAAGTCTGTATCCAGTTGGGGAAGCATGCCAATGGCCAAATATATGGCCATTGGCAATGTTCCCCAATGCAAAATTTAAAAAACAAAAAAATTTTTTACCTCAATCTCCGAAGTTTAAGCATAGCGCAGCGCCGCGCAAATGTGCTGTAGTCTAAAAACCAAAAAACCAAAAATTAAAAGCCACAAATAGGGATTTTATAGAAAATCATAAATTTCAATGCAAGTGAATGGCAGGCTGAAGACAACATGGCTACCGAGTAGAGGTTGCTAAGGGGGGAAGCTCAGTCTAAGAGATGTAACCAAGCATTAGTAGGCAATCCTATGCAAATTAGGGTAAGGATAGTGAATCCCAAGTTTACATAGCAAATGAGCACAGTCAGTGGAGTGTATGAGTAGGATAAGGGGAGTAACAGAGTAGAAGATAGGTGACATCATGAGACTGGAATGTATGAAAGAATGTAAGCTCAATGGAGCAGAGTGGCATGGGTTTGCTGTCAGTTACTCATCACTGGAAGAGGTGTGTCAACAGGTATCCTAGCTAAAGGCAAGAAATAGAAGGTGTATGCTGTGGATAACACTAAAGTTTCTTGTTGAAGTGCCTGCAATGTGTTTGCGCATGGGTGTGCTCCTGTATATCTGATTAAGACTGTGTGCGCGTGTGTGTGCACGTTTAAGCCGGAGTAAGTATGTGTAAGGTTGTTGAAATTTGTGTAAGTGCGTATGTGCCTGTGTGCTGGCGTTTAAGCAGGAATTAGCAAGTGTTAGGCCGTGTAAGCATATGTGCGCGCGTGTGAGCTGGTGTGCGCGTGTTTGCACTTGTGTGCGCGGCGCTGCCCCCCTGTGGAAACAGAAAGGGAAAAGGAAGCACAACAAAGAGTAAGAAGTTAACCAGGGAGAACCAGCAGAGCTGGCAGGTGAAAACAATCAGAATCAGGCAATTACACAGGCAGTACACTAGCCCAGCCCAGCCCAGCACTTAAAACTCTACAAACACCTTTCCACCATGTTTTCCTCAGAGACACTTAAAAAGCTTTACTTAGACAAAGAAATGTTAGGGGCTGCCATTGCTGTTATAAGGCAACATATGCAACATGCTGAGGGTGGTGACAATGCAAATGCTGCTGAGCAACCCCCAGTGAGGAGACGGAGAAGAGTGTACAGGCCCAGGGTAACCTACCAGGGACTACATGAGCTGGAGATAGTGGAGCACTATAGAGTGGACAGAGACCTCATGCAGCAAATTGTTGAACTGTGCAGGCCACGCCTCACACACAGAATCAACAGAGGGGAACTCATCCCAGTGGAAACCAAGGTATGTGTTGGCCTAAGAATACTAGCAACAGGTACCTTCCAGAGACCAACTGGTGATATGATGGGGATTTCACAGGCATCAGCATCCAGGGTACGGCACCAGTTCCTGAATGCCATGTCAGCACGTCAGTGATCATGTATATTCCCCAATTCCCATGAGGTATTGGCCAGCAATATGCGTCTTTTCCAGCAAATAGCGGAATACTCTGAGGTCGTGGGTGCAATAGACTGCACGCACATATGCATCAAAGCACCAGCTGGTGAGCGGGGTAGGGCCTACATTAACTGCAAGGGCTTCCCCTCCATCAACTGCCAGGTCATGTGTGATGCCCAGGACATAATACTGAATGTTTTGCTGGCTGCCCTGGAAGCTACCATGAGTCCCATTTCTGGCATCTGACACAGCTGTACCAGACATTTGCCAATGGGGACATCCCTCATGGTCACCTAGTGGGGGATGCTGGATATGCACTGGAGCCGTGGCTGATGACACCCATCAGAAATGCACACACACCTGAACAGGAATGCCATAATGAGGCACACGCACAAACACAAAATATAATCAAGTGTGTGTTTGGGCTGCTCAAGTTCCGGTTCCGGTGCCTGGACACATCTGGTGGAGCCTTGCAGTACTCACCAACTGCATGTACCCAAATTGTCATGGTATGTGCTATGCTACATAATATGATCCTGCAAAAACAGCTGCAGCAGGAGCAGCATAGGCCTGGGCCAAACAGCCCCCCTCCATTGCCAAGGCCAACACAGGCAGAGTGTGACTCGGACGAGGAACAACCTGAGCCTGCCCCAGTAGGCAGAAGGAGGCGTGCCCAGTATGCTGTGGCCTTGGCAAAGAGGTAACGCATAGCACATACACTGGCTCAGTAGGAACCCTGGAAATGATACCTCTCTCTGACTCGCACATATAGTAAAAGGGATGCCTAACTTGACACTACCTGTTTTCAAACATGTATAGGGAGTGTACTATGTGCATCTGACATAGGCAGCCCTGCAGCACCACCTGAGGCATGATTGTCATGTTTTAAGCAATATAAAGCAGTGCTAAATAGCTTTTACCACTATCTAGTATATGTAAACAAAATTGCACACACTAACTAGCACAACTTTGGGCAATGTTGAGCAATATTGGGCAATGTTCAGCAATATGGGTTAATGTTGAACAATGTTGGGCAAATTTGGTCAAAGTCGGGCATAGTTGAGCAAAAGCAGGTAAACATGCTCATATTTGCTTTACTGGTCCTTAAGCAGTCTGGGCTGCCCAGTATGAAAATATAAAGCAGTGACAGGCCTCGAACCCAGGATACTGTGCACTATAGTCACAGCACTGAACCACTAAACCATGACAGCATTTCACTGGTCAGTCTGTATGAATTAATATTGATAAGTCTATGTAAAGTGTCTCATGGAAACCCTGCAGGCACAGCATAATCCCTGTCGAGTTATTACACAAAGGTGAGCCCTGCAGTAAAAATATAACTTGATTTTCAACACACATATAGTATAAATGTTAATATTGGGCATGTTCATACAAGTTAACAAATGTAGTGGACTTCAGACAGCAACATACTGAAAGGTCACACTGGGCATGCTCACACACTTAGGCCATGTCTGAGTAGAGCAGTGGGTCACACATATCTGGCAGTTGCATGTGTTAACCCAGGAAACTCTCACTATTCACCATTCCTGCCTTGTGCACACGGTTATATGACAACAGACACATATATAATATATTGGAACCCTGTCATAATCAAATATGTACTACGGATACTTAGGTTGTTCATAGAAAGTGGGAAAGCAAAGAAGATAAAAAAAGCTGCAATCAGTATCATCAATAAACAATGTGCACTCCAAACATTATCATAGGTTCATAGGTTCATAGGTTGATATTAGGCTATCTGCCCTAGCGCATTTATAAACCTAGCCTGAGTGTGTTTGGCTTTCGCCACCCTTTTAGATTAGTAGACTGTGCCTTTGAATAGTAGGTCACACAAGATAGCCCGTTTATGGTTAGTTTATTGTGCATCTGTCAAGCAGGGACCCAGAAGAGATCCCAGGGGTAAACTTACGATCTCCCATCCACTCGTCAAGATTTTTCTTGAAGAGGGTCAGTGAGGGGCTCTGCCTAACTTGGACCGGGATTTCATTCCAGAGTGAGGGTAGCCTCTGGGATATGAATCTGTCCCTCCAACATGTCCTATTTATTTCTGTGCTGAGGTTTAAGTCCGTGGAGCATGTAGCTCTAAGGGATTCGGATATCCTGAGGTGGAGCATGACCATTAATTCTGGGTTGGACATGGCTTTTTACGTCAGGCACAGATCGCATCTGAGTAGGCGGTAAGTAACTGAGTAGAGCTGGAGTTTCTTTATCCAAACTGCGTAGGGCTTCTGTTTGAGTCCCTTGATCCACTTGGTGAGGTACTTTTGGGGTCATTACAGTTGCTGCAGGTGTCGGGTAAGGTACATCCCAAATGGGGCATTGTATTCAAGTATGGGCCTGATGAGTAGAGGGGCACAATGACCTCTCTTGATCTAGATGTGAAACCTTTTGGGATAAGGTGGGCTATATAGAAGGTCTTTCTAACCACTTTGGCAATGTGATTGTCAAAGGAGAGATTACTATCTACTTGGGTCCCCAAATCCCTAATTACTTCTTCTGTACGTAATGAATTACCACCTATGTGGTAATTTGTGGGCACTTTGTTTTTCCCAAAGGGGATGACTATGCATTTTATGGCATTTAGCTTTAGGCCATGGCTCTGGCAACAGTTATTCATCTCTGTGAGACCCTTTTGGAGGATGCTTGTGTCAGCCGGAGAGTTGATTATGGCACCCAGTTTGCAGTTATCTGCGAACTTGGTCAGCCATAGTCCTCCCGTATTAGCCTGTACCTCAGAGAAATATATACTGAACAAGAGAGGTCCCAGGACTGAGCCTTGTTGGACGACACTTGTAACTGGTGTAGAGTCTGACATGGCACCTGCAATTCCGACCATGTGGGTGCTATCCCTGATCCAGTTTGCAATCCATCTTGTGACATCTGTGTTGATATCTAAGCTGGTGAGCTTACTTATGATGCCCGAGTGGGGTATTGTGTCGAAGGCTTTTGCGAGGTCCAGGTAGGCTGTGTGGACTACCTTCCCTACGTCTATGGCCCTGGTAACTGTTTCACAGAAATCGACCGGGTTCAAGAGGCAAGATCTGCCCTTAACAAAGCTAAATTGGGTAGGATCCAGTGTCTGGAGGTTCCCGATGTCTCTGTTTATGAGTTCCATGATGAATCACTCCATAGATTTGCAGACCAGGCTAGTCAGGCTTATAGGGCGATAGTGTCCGGGGTCCGTTGTGACACCACCTTTGTGGAGCGGGACCACTGTTGCTGTACGCCATTCCTTGGGTACATATCCTGTAGTAAGTCTGATATTGAACAGTGACTTTATGTGAGGGTTAAGTTCTTCATGAAGCTCATGTAAGACACAGCCCGGGACACCGTCCGGTCCCATTGATGCTGTGTTATTGCTTTGGACAGGGCAGCTCTCACCTGTTCATCTGTGATGTCAGGGAGGCTATACTCTGTTGGCATGGACATTTGCTCTTTTGGGGGGATGGGGGGGAGAAATTTGCACTGAACCTGTCTGCCAGGATGTTGGCAATGTCTGTGGGTTCAGTGTATTTTTTGTCATTATGCACTAACTCAGAGCATATCTGGGAGTTGCCACCCAGGTTCCTGATAACTAAAGAAGGCCTTGTGATTGTCTTTAGTGTCTTGTGCAATTTGTCTTTTGAAGCTGGCCTTAGATGATTTTATGAGTGATCGTAGCTTCTTGCTAGTACTGATCAGAGATGCCTTCCCTTTTTGGGATTTTGCTCTATCATGTAGTAGCCTCCTCTTTTTGTGCCGGGGTCCACCAGACAGGTCCCCTGCCTTTGGAGGATGGATTCTTGGTTTCATTTGGGATAGCATGATCCATGCATTCCTGTAGGTGTCCATAGAATGCGTTTGTAAAGGATTCTGCGGTTTGAGCTGTATTTTCCACTGGCCCGGGGGCTTCGAAGGATACCACCTCAGTTTTGAGAAGTGTAACGTTTGCTTTTGTGAAGTTCTTCACCGAGGTTACCTTGGCTGGAGGTGGGGATGGGATATGGATGTCCAGTGAGATAAATGTATGGTCTGACCTTACCAATGAGGGGTATACCTCTGGTGTGGAACATTAGAGTCCCCATGTTGGTGATGACCAGGTCCAATATGTTTTCCCCTCTTGTGGGGGTGGTGACCAGTTGTTCCATAGCATTTGGGTTCATAAATTCTAGGAACTGTTGGGCGAGGGTGTTGGGGCTTGAGTAGTATTCTCAGTCAATGTTTGGGTAGTTGAAGTCACCCAATATAATGGTGTTTGGAGAGACCTTCATATTCTCCAGTGTTCTCAGGAAAGTCGAGTGGGGTCCCTGAGTTTGGGAGGGGGGTCTGTAGCAGGCTACAAACTGAAAGGCAGTTTTGCTCACTGTTAGTTGCACATGGATGGTCTCTGATGCTTCGTGCAGTGCTACTAACCTGGAGGTGTGTGTATCTTTGATGTATATGGATACACCCCCTCCTTTTGTGGTTTGGTCTGGGTTTTGTGGCCTAAAAGCATGGTATGAAGTATAACCTGGTAGTGCTGGGGTGCTTTTGGAAGCCTTGAACCAGGTTTCTGTTACTGCACAGATATCGATATTCTCCATACTGAAGAGAGCCTTGAGTGCGTGCATTTTAAGGTGTAGACTTCTGGCATTGAGCAGCATTACCCTTTATTTCTTTTACCTTGTATTGTCTATAGAGGTGGGTTTGTCTTTTGAGCCTTGTCTAAAAAAGGCACTATGGGGGTGGCAAGAGCCTTAGCCAGTATTCGAAAGCCCAGGGGTGACAGGTGCATGCTGTCCCTAGTGAAACAACATGACTTGTTGAGCATGTCATCCCAGGCTGACAGACACTGGATCCCCTTTGAATGACACCAATACATTAGCCAACTGTTAAAATTGATCATTTTGTCTTTATACTGTGACATCATTCTTGGTGAGGGTAAGATGCTACACAAGGTCAGGGTTATACCGGCCTGGGCTACATGATCAGAGAGCTCCTCTATGTCTCTTTTCATGTAGTCCAGGGAGGAACGTCTCAGGTCATTCACACCAGCATGGACAATGATGGAGTCATATTTGTACTTGCTTTGGAGTGACCTGAGTGCATGTGTTATGTGGCGGATCATGGCACCCGACAGACTGCTTACGGTGACCTTCTCCTTGTTCAGCCTGGTGAGTGGGACGTCAGTGTGTCTGACAATAGAGTTACCTATTACAAGTGTATTAGGTGTGTTGTTTAGCCTTAAGGGCAGTGACTGTGTGGCACACTGACTTTGTGAACTATGTGATATGTGGGTATTGTTGTGGGGTAGCAGTTGTTTGGGTGTCTGCTTTGAAGGTCTCTGCTGCTTAAGCAGATTTTTATTTAGAACCTCTGAGTATGTTTTTGTGTATTTATGTGTTTGGTTTGCTGTTGCTATAGGTCTATGTGAGACTGGATTTCTGGTGTTTGTGGTTACCTTCTCCTGATAGACTGTGCCAGTCATGGGTCTAGAGAGCTCAGCCTCTAGTTTGTCTATATAGTTGCATCTCTCACATATATCTGAGTTTGTTGGGAGGAGGAGAGGGTTGTCTGTGTACATAAGGCAGTTGTAACATTGCCTCAAAATTCCCATATTCACCAGCTGGACTGGAGAGTACACACAAAACTGACCTTTGGACATGTCAGGATATTATGATGAAATACTCTTTTGACTGATCAAAAAGGATCAGTAGGGTGTTACGTGTGTAAAAGAGTATAACAGGGGTTTAGTGCCTAAGTTTGTTAGTGTTTTGGAAAGATTATCTGCGAAGGACTCCAGACAGAACCATGACATGTCCTTCAGCTATGTCATAAATAGCAATGTACACTCATATATGTCCTGAGTCAGGGCCAACTGTAAATGACTGACAATGCCAACATCCTGTCAGACAGGCCCATACATACATACCCACCTCCCACTGACAAAAGGCCCTATCATCATACCAGGAGATATCACATGTAGAATGGGTAAACAGCTCCTTCCAAAGCTGAAAACATGGCATCAATTAGATTACATTGTTTCCCTATATGTGTCATAAGTGAACTGCAGAACAAACAGACCCTGCACCTGAACAGTATGTTGAGCCGCACCCTCTCTACAGGATATGAAAACATTGAATGGGTTACAGTAACATATGGCACACTCCATAAGTGTTGGTGCGCAACAGACCATGGGGACTATAGTCTTACAAGCCTATGAAGTCTGATCTGCAAGGCCATGGAGTCCATCATGATTGAAGTCATAACCAGAGCTATTGGAAGCCGACAAACACACAACCCTACCAACTTTGGTTTGGTCATGGGCAGATCATGGTTCCCAAATCTGTTAGACTGTTTGCAAGGCAGCCACCCAGGACATACATCACTGACATGAGCTACACACATCCCACATAGACTTTGAATAGCCCTTTTCCAACATCCCAGACACATATCGTATCAACAAAATCAACAATCTGTGCATAAATATGTATTGTCATATGATGGATTGGCAACTGGTCCACAGTTAGATCACACAAGCTAAGAATTGTGGAGTCCTGTTCAAGCTGTTAACACATGCTGTCCCCCATGGTGCAGTCCTGGGATTGCATAAAACAAAGTACACACACATTACCATGTCTAGTCTGATGATGTCAGCATCCTACAAATATAGCAGGAGTAATGAAAACACCCAGTAAAGCATGTAGCGCGTCGTGTTAATGTGTATTTGTCTAGTGTCATAACATAGCTAGGTAGGGGTTTGAATCCTGCAATTGTGTTTTTGTGTGTGGGGGGGGTGTATGTTTGTGTGTGATTTCCTTTGAGAGGAGTGCTCTTTTTGGAGACTAGGAAAACACATTAAAAGAGGTAAATTCCTCTTTGCCAAGTCTGATGATGTCAGCATCCCACAAATACAGCAGTGGAAATGAAAACTCCCAGTAAAGCATGTAGCGCATCATGTTAATGCATATCTCTCTAGTATCGTAACATAGTTAGGTAGGGGTTTGAATCCTGCAATTGCTGAGTGTGTATGCGTGACACTGTTGGTCAATGTGTTGTGGGTTTTGCTTTTACTACTGTATGACATATCACTAAAACAACATTATGTGCATTACACACTTCAGGTATCTGTGTGGCAAATACATATATGTACATGTGACCTCAATTAGTTCATAGGTGTGAAGCCTGCTTTCTACATGAATACATATGTTACCTTTGACAGATTGTGCTGCTGCTTCTCAGACCTTAGGTCACATATGTATGTTTGTGACAAGGCCAGCCACTGTAGTGATCTGTGGCCTAGGTCATCTGTGTCACACACACCCATGACAGTTTCTATAGAATAGTGTGAGCAAGAGTTCATGCCTGGGGTATATTTCAGACATGTACAAACACAACAAAATCTGTCAATAATGGACATTCATTATAGGTATACAACAACTTCCTGGATGTGCATACAGACCTCTTATTGCTTATGTGATACACAGAGGGACTTCAGAATACCTTTGGAAATGTGAATACCAAAGGACAGATGACATAACATGTGGCTGTATGTACACATCGGTACCCCTTCTACATGTCGTGGGCTACTACCTATGAGGTACTGTCGGGATACTATGTTCAGTAAATGTGGATGACTATGCTATAGTTGGCTTATAGCTTTACAGCATGGGTTGGTCAACAGGTATCTGTCTGTATGATACCCTTGTGGAGGATAAGTGTCTCATCCAGAGAATGCATTGTAGGCCACTGTATGCATTACCAGATGTGGACGGACATATCCCTAGTGTGTTTGCTTGTACCTAAGAGGGCTACATGCCAAACAGGAGTGGTCCCAGGAATGGGTGGCGGTCAGTACCACTGGTTACTGGTATAGTATTGTACCGGAAGTATCTAAATGCTACTGTGTTTCCTACATATGTGTGTCAGTTGTCAAGACATCATCTAACGATTGGTTATAGTCAGGCTGTTGAGGTTGTGTATACTACCAGAATGCAAACCAATGACCGATATTAACAGTATCACCCACAGCATAGTGTCAAATCATGTCATACACACATGTGTACCCAAGTTAAAACATATGTGTAGTAAAATGCATACTGGCCAGCAATAGAAACTATGAAGTGTTAACACTGTGTAATACAGGGCATGTCACCTTTCCCATGTGTCCACTATGCACGTACATGCAGACAGTGTACCTTCACCATGTTCACAAATGTACACCTGCAAATCTGTACTGCACACATCACACACGTACTGTCCACTCACCAACACATACTGTCAGAACTACACACATCAGCCAAGTGGCACATGGGTGGACAATACATTTTTGGAATTAACACTGGTGTAAACAATACTACATTGATAATCATAGCTTTAATGCATCATGCCTGCTCAGATATACCTACAAGGATATCATTACATTTTACTGTTGACAACATGCTAACATTGCTACACTGCTATTAAGTCACCCTGTGCATCAGCACCATGTTAGCCTGTTCTTGCATCAATGTTACAGATGACAGGAGGTGGCACAGTTTCATCATATGCACAAGGTGTGTTGTTGGTTTGCTAGAGCCCGACATTGACCCATCCAATCGACGTGTGTGTGTGTGTGTGTGTGTGTGTGTGTGTGGGACAACAGGACAGCATGGGTCAATGTTGATATAATGTGTGTGTGTATGTGTTAGCCCTAGGTGTTTGGTTTATGTGTGTGTGTGTCTGCATGCACACAGTTCCACCATGTGGCTGCCAAATACAGGAGGTTGTGGGGCAGCCACAGACTGTACCTGCCAGGCTGTACAGATCACCATCTCTGGCCAAGGACACAGTACCTGTGTCTGGCAGGGGTGCCACGGACAGTATTGGGTACTAAGCCAGACTGGGTACTATCATCAGAGGCAGAGGGATGTTGACTGGACCCATGTCCCTGCTGGGACTGGCCAGAGCCACGTGCATGTGGTCTTCTAGGACGGTCTATTGACAGCCCAGCCCCAACATTGCTGGGGCTGGTACTGCCACTACGAGAGCAGCTGTGACTTGTGTGTCATCTGCGATGACTGCCAGCTGATGATGTTGCTGGCATACGTCCATGTCGATGTCTCAGCCATCCTGCACTGTCCTGGCACATGGACATGACATTGCGGAGGACATCTAGTGTCTCCCCCCAACGTCTATCAATGACCTCGGTGTAATTACGGATGGCACCGGCAAGGTCATGGATACTATCATTGATAGCAGTGTTATGGGCCCTCTGTGCCCTTAGTCCCAGTCTGGTGTACCGTTCCATACGTGCCTGTGCCTGCATTACAGCCCAGAACATACCTGAGGTTGTAAGACCTGTGGGGGCACATCTACCAGGGGCATTACGACCAGCAGTGCTCCCACGAGAACCCCTGGACATTTGCCTATGTGGTACCATTCCAGGAGTCTGGGTATGGCTGCTGTGAGGGGATGCATGTGCCGTAGATACCACACTATCCTGGTCAATGCCTACTGTATGCTGTCCCTCAGCTAAGGCCATTGGTGATGAGGGATGTATTGGCAGTATGAATGTGCACATAGATGGGGTGGAAAGCTGTGTACTGTCGATTGGTGGACCAACGACAGACCCTGTCAAACCTGCCTGTATGATCATGTATCATCATTTCCACTATTTGTGGAAATGACTTCAGGTGCCCTGCTGCACTCAACCAACACAATCTCAGCACCTGTGAGAGGAAGACAGGAAACACACTTTACAATCTGTACATGATGTTAGCACACATGAACACATGCACACATGCACACATGCACACATGAACACATGCACACATGAACACATGAACACATGAACACATGCACACATGAACACATGAACACATGTACACATGCACACATGCACACATGCACACAAATACACTACTCAGTAAAGTTGACACACACACACACACACACACACACACACACACACACACACACACACACACACACACACACAAACACACACACACATACATACACACACCAATAGCAATCCAGAACATACTCATTAGTGGTTGATGGTGGAGTGCAGTATCACAAGCCAAAGAATACTAACACACGTGTCAGCATGCAGGATGTGTGTTGCTCAACAGCATGCAGTGTGAGTGTAGACAGTCCTTGTTAATAACAGTATACATGTCTTTGATGCATGTGTGTTGTTCAATGATTGGCCTCACCCTGGAACAAAATGTGTACATGGGCACAACATTGCTGTGCAAGTATTAAATGCTTTCCAATGTCCTGTGCACCATCACTCATAGGTATACATACCATGGGCGGATGCACACAACTGTCAGGTGTTTAGCAATGAATGCTATGTGTAGTACTATAGTTACTGTAACTTGATGCAGTGTAGTACCATGAGCCATCATCAGGCAGCATCATGAGGTCACTCAAGGCCACTAATGTGTGCCACACTGGCAACTATCTTGCTGTACTTGAACTGCAGCACTTTGTCTACATTAACCATTTCACAGGCAGTTGTTACATGGGTATGTAAGGTGTTCAATAGGGAGCATTGCCTAACATGAATGTGTTGTGTGTTGAAGAGTGTCGCACTGCCGCATGATAGGCCTCTACCCCTCAGGTATAGTATGTGTGCTGTGTGGATGACATTTGGGATACTGGAGTCTGACCTTACAGCAGGTGTCTAAATAGGCCATGTGTATCATATTAACACTGACTGTGTATGACAAAGTGGTGTATGTTGTGTGCATGTGTATTGACTCTGCCTATACAATGTGCACTACAGTGTACCACAATTGGTTGGGATGCTCTGTGTATTGCATGTGTTTGAGGCAGCTGCTCGTGTTACTGGGATGTGCATAGTCCCACAGAAAACATGCAGAGCATGCATTATGTGTAGGTGTTTTAGATGTGTATATGGCCTACAACTCACCTATGACATGCACATGTTATTTGCTATATTAAATGTAGAACACTCACCAGCATGAGTCTGCTGTCTTGCTGTCACACCAGAGGGACCTACTAGGATATGAGACAGTTTGTCAGTGTCAAAACTATGGCATTGCTGCTGTGAGTTTGCAACTTTACAGTAGTACAACATGTGACAGTCACAGGCATACAGATTATGTTCCAAATTATCAGTATTGCACAATACCAGGCTCCACATCTTCTAAATACACAGTACACATCTGACATATGCATGTTCTAACAATTGAGCTAACAGTAGTCTACTAATATGCCATGTTACTTGCACGATCTGAGTCAACTTGCTGGGTGACTCCGGCCTCCATGATGACACATGTCTGTTGTAGTGGTTGGCCAGGAGCCACCACGCTGAGGAGCAGCTCTTCCACTCTGGTGAGGGGTGGGTGTGATGCTGCACCACCACCTGTGGCAAGCTGTTGTCTGCGGACATCGGAGGCATGCTGCCGGACATGTCTAATTAAATCACTGCAGTGATGGCGTACCTGCTCATAAGTCTGGTTATACATGCCTACGTCATTCACCCGACGGACAACATCTTGCCACAGTGCAGTGCGCCCATGCTGGTCCTGGCTGGTTCTGGAGAACAGCAGGGTGTGATGTTGTAGTAGGGCGTCTAGGAGTATTTCCTCCTCTTCAGGGGAATATGCAGGTTTGCGATTGTGAGACATTTCCCTGGAAGACAATAAAACAATAATTGTGAGCAAGTCATGCGGCACACTTAACATTCTAAAGTACAGACATCAATGAAATGCCATATATAGCAACCTACTGGCTGTCAGTAGATACACACTTTTAATACCACATATCAGTGCTCAGCCCACAACTGCCTGACAGTGCCTGGCACATTCTATATATTAAACCATGTTCTTCACAGCAACAAAGTGAAACCAGTATGTAAGACTATACAACAGTACATGGCACACTGTATGTGACACAATGCACCACCTAGCCACAGGAGGTATATATCAAGCTAATGGATGAAGAAGGATGTCATCCACTGCAATGAATGTAAAGTACAGTTACAGTATTACCAGTATAAAACAGTAGTCTTTCATGCCAAACCCCTGCCTAACATATGTGCACAGTTGTTGATATAGGTGGTATACTGCTGTACTAGACTATACATGTTGCTAGATACACACGTATACCCTGTAACACAGACATGATTGAGGGCATGGTACAGGCATAATTACACACACACCAGACATACATACAACACACAAATGTATGCCAACACAGATGAACTTTACTTGTGTACCATACAGTACTGTGTGTCACTACTTACAAAACCTTATGCCTGAGGTATGTAATCTGTGAGGACTACAGGGAAGACACAAAACAGTGTTTCCAAGCAATGTGAACATACTCCATACTGTACTGTTTAGGCCTACAGCTTCAGGTAGTACTACAGTTCATATGGGAGTTGGATTCACCAGCAGTACCACTCACTAAGCATACATGTATTGCTTTAGCCTACAATGGGACACCACAGTTGACAACAAGGGACTATGTCACACCGTATGCCATACTACTTTTCCTGCCTAGCAATAGCATACGCATCTTTTGCTGGGATCACAGCTAGGACACAAACTACTATGACAGAAAAAATTTCACACTAAGCTATCACACCTTTACAGACCTTGCACAAATTCACCAACACATTCACCATCACACTCAGTGAACCTCACATAGCAATTATTGCACTAAGTACATGTGTGTGTGCTTCATGTCATGGGTAGGTAATACGCTATTGTCCCTAGGGCCTACAGCAGCCTAGCCATACGCTACCCTGGCCTTTGACACACATGCAATTTAATTTCACTTGCCCCTGTCAACCAGAGCCACAGAGGTGATTCCCGGGGTGTATTTCCTATCTCCCAAACAATCATCAGGAGTATTTATGACAACTGCTAATGAGGACCTTTGTTTGCTATTGATAGGTGGTTTGTTCCAGAGTATGGCATGTCTCTGAGTTCAGACTCTATCCCTCCAGCATGTGCTGTTTAGTGAGCTGACAAGGTGTAGGGCCCTAGAGCGTGTATCTGGGAGGGATTGTAATATGTTTACGTGGAGGATGTCTAACAGCTATGGGTGTGACATAGCTCAGTATGTTAGGCAGAGGTCACCTGAGGGTAGGCACTATGCAACACAGTGTAGCTGTGGCTTTGTGAGTCGGTCTGCATAGGGCATCTGTTTGAGGCTGGTATTACTCTTTGTGAGGTATGTCTGTGGCCTTTCCAGTTGCTGTAGTTGGCATTGTACTCTCCAATGGGTTTTAATGTGATAAGTAGAGGGGAACACTCACCTATATTTCCCTAGATGACACACCTTTTGTGATGACGTGTACCATGTAGACAGAGTACATGACCAGTGTGGCACTGTGATTATCAAAGGGAAGGCTACTGTCCACCTGTGTCCCATGTTCCCTTATCACACATTTGGTGTTAGGAAGACTACCACTTATGTGGTAGTTAATGGGTACAGTGTTCTGGCAAGAAGGGATGGCACTGCAGTGTCAACACTGAGCTTCTGTCCATACCTTGGTCGCCAGGCACCTGTCGCAGTAAGTATGCCCCATGTCTCTCTCCCTCTATCTATCTATCTATATATATATATATATATATATATTTATATATATCTACATATCTATATATATATATATATATATATATATATATATATATATATATGTATATCTACATATATATCTATATCTATATATATATATATATATCTATCTATATATATATATATATATATATATATATATATATATATATATATATATATATATATGTCACTGCGCACTGCAGTGGTGGTGCTGCAGTAGCGTTGTCGCGTCACAGTAAGACGTCCTGTTCGATTTTCAGCTAAAGCATCTTCTGTGTGGAGACATGTGTGAATGGGCGTACCTTTGTTGAAGGTTGTACGTCAGGGCTGGCAACTCGGTACATAAAAATCTGCTGTCAATCATTAGTGGACCGGAGTTCCGCTGTGGCGACCCCTAACCGGGAAAAGCTGAAAGATACAACAATATATATATATATATATATATATATATATATATATATATATATACACACATACATACATACACACATACATATAAACATCCATTGCTGTACATACAGATGTACATATAGGCACATATACAGTCCACTATTCATGGTGGGAATATCACTTATGCGACAGTTGTGAGATATACAGTTATGTAATAATATTGCGCAATATTGTGTAGACTGCATTGAAGGTGTCCTCAACCCATGTAGCTTTAGCAGGCCTCACTGGCTACAACACTGCAAAAGTGACAGAGCATACCCACAGCGTTTAACCACCACATGTCATATACCAGCACTGCATGCTATTTTCTTTTCCACACACTACAACCTACATAGAAATATGCACATAACAACCTTCAACAATGTATATATGTACACCCTTCACAAACAGTTGCAGTATGCCCCTTGCCCTATGCACATGTACAGATACATAGAGATACGTACTGCTGCCACATATGGATGATTCACAGTATGTAAAGTACTCTTCATAAACATCTACTACATGCCAGCAAATACATATGTGTTACATACCTTTCATTTGTATTGCTGTGTTCCGTTTGTTTTTAAAGGAATTTTTTATTTATTTATTTATTTATTTTTTTTCTCTGTTGCTCTTTCTTTTTCTGTGTTTCTCTGTCTGTCTTTGTCTGTGTCTGTGTCTCTGCCTCTGCCTCTGTCTCTCTCTTTTTCTCTCTCTCTCTCTCTCTCTTGCTGCAATGAGATTATTGCATGTGTAGACAGCAAGTACAGCTGCTTTTCTAGGTATCTGTACATGTGCATGTGATGGCCTCTGCACCAATTGGTGCCCACCATTTACTAATTGCATGCAGCCTGCTGTGTGGTAATTGCACTACTCACTGTCATAGCAGCCCACTGCTATAAAATGCTAGGTTAGGTAGGCATAGCCCTTTCAGCTTTCCAAAGTGGTGTCCATGCTTGTTTGCTGTGGACAGCATTGTGTCAGTCAGAAGATTGGTATACTTCTTATCTCTGAAGCTAGGGTTGTAGCCAGTGATTTGCATGTTGTACTCAAACCTGAATGTTGCTGCTTCTAGTACACACTTGTCAGTGTAGAACTTTACTCACCCCTCCACATGCTTACACAAGATACATGGGATTATGTACTTTCTTTTCTAATTACACAATTAACTGCCATACAAAAGTAGTTATTGCAATGTATTCCTCTGGCACATGAACTGTTTGTGAACTACTATACTGTAAATATTAATTACCTCACTTCTGAACAGTTTGTTGTTTATTTGTGTTGACATTAGCACGGGCTGCTCAAGACAACTGGACTCATTTCAGTACTGAGTATGCCTACCTACATCCTTGGTAGAGCCTGAATACACAGATATATTGTTCTTTTGGGTAAGGGTGCAGAAGTACAGAGAGCATTATATATTATTGTGTGATGTTTATCTTGCTGAACATACAGGACTGCTGTGTACCTCTTAGTCTAACAAGGCAAGTAGTCTGTCTGCGTAGCTCCCACTTGTGGACATATCCAGATGGTAGCCAGAGGTTAGCCTATTATTCTTTGTCTGTGCACCACAACGGTCTTTTCTGCACTGGAACAATGGCATTGTCACAGTTGTTTGCTAATAGTACATGGCTACATCCTTTGATATTTTGTGTTGTACTCCTACATAAGGGTATGCTTGTGGGACTCATTCCAAAGCTATTTGCAGAGTGTGTAACAGCAGACAAGCTGAAATGCCTGTGTGTTTCTGCCTCTGCCAGTCCTCCTATACACTCAGGTATATATTTGAACAGCCTCAGGGAAAGGTACATATAAGTGGGGTACACCTGTAATATATTCCAGACATTAAGTTGAGACTGTGAGTGAATCAGAGCATATTTATTAATACACCTGTTCTGACGTGCATGCAGTGTGTACTATTACTTATTGACATTATTCATTAAATGTAATTCCCCACTCTTTGGCCTACCGTCAGTACTTTTCAGAGGGATTCTGAGGGACAAAGCTAACATTTGTTTAGGAATCAGGGGCATCCCTGAAAAGCAGCCACAGTTGGGAAGTATGGCCTCTGCCCTATTCAAATATGCCAGTATTTATCCTGCTCTGATACTGTGTGGGGTTCGTAAAGTGCTACTGTAACATTATTTCCTGCTAGAATGGCTGGTTCTCATCTCACAGTCATGTCATGCAATTCCACAACAACTGCTGGCAAAGATCCACAGAACAAGATTTGTGTTATGACATTCCTATTTTCCCTTTACATTCACTCATTGTAATGCATGATATATTTATTACAGCACCAACTTGTTGTAAATCTACTGTGGCCTAGTGGTACTTCATGCAGTCTAGTGTGTCCAAGGTCCGGGGTTCGAGACTGACAGAGGTGTTTCATTTTGCTGCTCAGCCGAACAAGGGCCCTGCCATGCAGAGTAACTAAGGCACTTTTAAGCAGTTGTAAGCTGGTTTGCGTGGGTTTGCGTGACGCTTAGCGATGCTTAGCTAAGCGCACACATGCGCACACTCGCTTAAACCTGCTAACTACTGCTTAAAAGTGCTTACTCCCGCTAACCCCCGCGCTAATTTCTTTGAAAGAAAAGAAAATGGAGAGATAGGAAAGTGGTAAAAAAGGGGGCTCAAAGAGGGAAAGACAGTAGGGAAACAAGCTCAGGATGTGCAGGACGGGTGTAGGGAAGGTCCATAGCTGCCCATTTCTTTACCAGCAACAGCTGTGCATATACGATAAATTTGGAGTGAAATTTGAAACCTTCCACCCCTGAGAGAGGGGTGAGGACAACAAAGTCTGTTGTACTGCCAATTATAATTATCAGTTTACATGTCCAGTGGACATGTGTGCAAAATGGGCAGCTATGTATGGGGCGTAATTTTTTTTGTGGGAATAGATTGCCCCTTTTTTTTTTTCTGGTGAGAGTGGAAAGTGAGATAGAGGAAGTAGGTATATTTGGGGAGGCAGGTTGGGGAGGTAAACAGACAAGACAAACAAGATGCATACAGGGGCGGAGTATGACACATGGGGTGGGTGAACATAATTGACGGGGACGGATGTTTGGAAATCGCAAGCCCATGAGCCCACAGATGGTAACAGTGGAACTGAGATCCCCACCCATGGGCAGTCACCACTGCACTTTCACAGCCCCAGGGGTGGCTGTGCTGGGGCTGCATAGGAGGGGCAGGCTCACCCATTTGTCGCGCCACTCTCGCCTCGAGCTGGCGTAGGGGATCAGCGACTGAATGCTGGATCTCCCTACGCACCACAAACCGAACCCTTCGGTGGGTGACAGGTGGCCCTTCTCCACCCACGCTTGCACGGGGTGGGGATGAGCTCCATCCCCTGTAGTGCTTTAACCTGAAGGTGGCACAGGACCAGTGGAGGAGGGGAGCCCGGGCTGGGTACTGGACCTGCTGGTGCCAGGTGCAATCGCCAGCTGAGGAGGGACAGGTGGGTCCGCTGGGACCGGCCTTCCCATATGTTCTGTGATTAGGTGTGTTTAATTACAACATAAACAACAGCATTCCAAATTCGTTGTAACAGCATGCAGTAATATTCCCATTAACCCAATACACCAAGGTTCCAACAGTTGAACAGCAAGCATAACACATGCATATATTGAACGACAGTGGACATTCCAACAGAATGCAGGGATGATTGGTGGCAACAGGCCACCAAGATTGTGGTGTTTGAACAGGGCACATGAATCAAAGTAAATGCAGATATTTATAGAACAATAGGACATATGTCCCAACAAATGTTTTGAGATTAGACATACCCATTAAGATATGGAATTGCATTGTTTATGCACATACAGTAGGGTGTAGAAAGAAACCTCAATTAACATCTTATAAGTACTTTTAGTCTACACTACATTCCTATTGACTGCAGGTGTATATCCCCTACATGTATTATTACACTTGGCAACATGCATTAGGTTGTGTAATGCGTTTGGGTAGTTCATTATATAGCTGACCTATATCTGACATACTAACTGTCCAAGATGCAGATGTTATTGCTACATAGTGATTTATTTTATTTATATTTCTATATCTACATATCTGGATGTGTTCACGTGACATTTTCAGTTAAATTTCTACAGAACCCTACATTTCGTGTAGCACACTCACATTTCTGGGAAACACATTAACAAGCTACTCGTGTGCCAAATTTACTTATGCATGCCAGCCATTAACTGACTGTTGAGGACTGTATATATGCTTCACAGTTACTGGCACTTCCATCATCCACTTTATATGGGACTGCCCACTGTGGGTTGACAGCACTTATTACAACAGTACTATTTGTATAATCCAAGGGTACAACAACATTTCAAAGTAAGTGACACAGACACACTCCAAGTATTATACCTTTATTAATTACATTACACTCTTTTTCTACAGGCTCTCTCCTTTATTTGATATTACAGTGCATACAGAAGACATATTCAAGTCATGTTATACCTTTATTAATAGGTTACAACACTCTTTTTCAGGCTCGCTCACTTATTTTATATGACAGTACATGCAGAGATATTATTCCGGACTTATTTTACCTTTCTTAATGGGTTACTACACTCTTTTTCTGGCTCTCTGACTTATTTTATATAACAGTACATGCAGAGGTATTATTCAGGGCATTTTATGGCTGTATTATTGGACTACAACACTTTCTCTCAGGCTCTCTCACCTATTTTATATAACAATACATGCAGAATAATTCCTAACCTGCCTGGTGGCACAGCCTTAACAGCCTATCTGCATAGGCTTGCTGATTCACAGCACGGACATCTGCAGCTGTGAAGTAAATGAAGGGATATTGAGACATACCTATCCATTATATAGACTAAATTAGCACGTCTTACATACTGCATTCCATGGCTACCTACTCAGTAGTGGGGCATCTTGCATGTCACGGGCCTCCTGTATCCATTGGTTCAGTAGGTCCTGCTTCCATCTCTTCAGGTCTGCATGATGGTGATGGACCTGCTCACCAGTCCGAGGAATGCCTATGGCACTTGGTGAGATCATGAGCTAACCAGTTCCAAGCCTCTGCCTTGTACTCCATCCCTTGGAACTGGCCCTGCAGGAGTCTTGACTCATGACGATGGACAAGGAGCCAAACCATGTATTTTGACTCCTCGATGCCCCAGCATTGTGCTCAAAAGCGAGTACCCTCTCCAGCACCAGCCATTCTAAATGCAGATGGGAGCTACAATCAGTTATGGTGAGTATTCCCGCCTATGGGGCTTAAATATGCTGCATTTCCCACACTTTTTTGTGATTGGCCGTTTTTGAAAATTCTCGGCTTACTGCAGACCTGCTTAGCAATGGTTAATCTACCATTTATAAGTATATGTATGTTAACAGTGGCTGTTTATCCTAAGCTGTCATGGCTTAGTGGTTCAGTACTTTGATTATGGTGCACAGTGTCCTGGGGTCGAACCTTATCATTGCTTTTTATTTTACTACTGTCCAGACAGGCTAGGGGGTGTGGCTGTGTTTAGGCAACTTTGCTCTACATTGCTCCACGTTGCCCGATGGTGCGCTGGTTGGCATGGCGCGCACCTCCGTGCAAACCGATTGCACTGGGTAAAGCACTGCTTAGCTATGGGCAACTATATTACGCTGGGTAAAATGCTATTTAGGTATGGGCAACTCTATTGTGCTGGGTAAAGCACCGCTTAACTATGGGCAACAATATTGCGCTGGGTAAAGTGCTGCTTAACTACGGGTAACTATATTGCGCTGGGTAAAGTGATATTTAGCTATGGGCAACTCTATTGTGCTGGGTAAAGCGCTGCTTAACTGCGGGCGATTATATGTCAGGATCCTTTATAAATATACATTTTCTTCACTGATACATAGGCCATTTCAATGCTTTTTAGTAAATTTTAATCATATATGTCAGGAATTATTTCATATACTAATTTAAAACATAAAATATAAAGGGGAGTGGTGGGACTCGAACCGTGAATGCCTCCTCTTTGTGCGAAGGCTCTACCACTACACTATTGCTATTTGGCTTAATTTGCATAAACATTCCTTATTATGCTCTTCAATGTCGAGATTGCTAAGTGCGGCTAAGCAATGGGCACACCCGCGCAAACACGCGCAAGTACTGGCAGCTATATCTGGAATCAGAAAAAAAAATAATCAAAGTTTAACTTTTCATAACTGTACTGGGGGTTTACAATGTCAGGGAGTGTAGTGTTGGGTACATAGACATTTGAGTGGACTCGCTCATGTGTGTTGACATTTCACAATTCAGACACTTGCAGGGGAGTGGACCTTTGGACTGCTCGGCAGTCAGACACGCCCCCTGCCTTCCTGCATGGTCCGTGTTGGACTTGGAGTGGAGTCAGCATGCCCTCATGAATATGCATGGCACGCTGACATCATACAGTTCAACTGCAGTTTCTGAGTAAGACTTATTTAGTCTTACACGGAGGATTTGTGAATCCGGGGGAAGGATTTACTAAAGTAAACTAATCATGTTTGTCAGATTTAGAATTCTACATCATTCAGAAGGACTAACAGTAGTTTTGTCATTAGATGTAAAATTTTACATTATGCAGATAAGAATGTATGTAATGTGCCTAGGATAGAGAGGTTAATGTGAGACAAGGTCTAGAAAGTTAAATAAGTTGGGAGCAGATAGAGGTGTGCAGTTAGGGTTGATAAGCTGTTTAAGGGGGGTGGGTACAGACGCAGGTCCATTGACTTAACAGGTATTCTTTAGTGGCTAGCATGAATTGACTAAGCTGCTTGAGTGACCTGATCTCTAGTGGGAGTTTGCTCCAGGCCTTGGAAGGATTATAGCTATAGAGAATGCATCCTTTCTTAGTTTTAGGTTTGTTAATTTGTATCAGATCTAGGTTAGAGCTCCGGAGGCATCTAGCAGGTGAATAGTGGGAGATGACCATAACCCAGAGACTGCACACTATGGAATAGACTTCCCATACATGTCAAGCATAGCACCTCTCTGGCCCTCTTCAAGAGAAATCTTGATGAGTGGATGGGAAATAGAAAATTCATCCCAGGGATCACTCCAGTGGCTCTACTCGACAGAGGCACTGGGAACTAAAGTCAGGTGGCACGATGCCAGGGTAATCCTATGGGCTAGGCTTGTAAAGGCTCCAGGGCCATTTGCCTCATACACACCTATGAACCTATGAACCTATGACAGATGATAGGGTAGGAAAGTAAGAAGGCTGATAGAGGATAGAGTGGATGATCTGGAGTTGAGGAAGAAGAAGCTGGTGAGGTAGTTCTAGCCAGTTAAGGTGTTTGCGTGAGAGACAGTGATGTGACTTGTACGTTTGATGGGCTGCAAATTTGGCTGTCTTGTTGTAGGTAGATTGAAGTTTGACAAGGAGTGTGGAGTTGAGGCAAGTAAGAATTTGAGAACCATATAATAGACTGGGTAGGAGGTAGACATAAGAGAGAGTTACTTTAGCATCACTGGTGAGAAACTTTTTGTTACGATAGAGGAGCCCTAAACTCTGATGAGTTTTCTTGATACAGTTGTTAATGTGTAGATTGACAATGATGACACCAAGGAGTTTAGTGCTAGTTTTCACCTCAATGTGTGTTATTGAGGGACAGGATTGTGAAAGTGGATTTAATGTGGTTGTAGGTTTTAGGAAGGAAAGGCAGTAGCTTAGTTTTGTTTGGGTTAAGGATAAGTGTCAGAATCCATTTGTTATAACTGAGCATGATCCCTAAATCAGTCTTCATATACTGTTAACTTTTGCAATATAAGTCTGTCTATATAACTGCATATGGGACTGAAATTAATTATTTAAAAAAGCAACATTTGTGCATAAAGTTCGAAGCAACATCACTTCCTTAATTTATAACAACTTCTGTTAAAGATAACATTTTGAGTAACAATTAATTTAAACAGGTTCCTTACTAACTTGAAGAGATTTACTAATCACCAAAACATAAATGTTACAAATTGTCAATGTACCTCTCACTCCAAATCATAGAATCAAAGTGCATCTAATGTGCACCCACCTTTAAGTACCATTTGCACCATACATAATTAATGAGTTTCATTAAAATTCAAGTTTTTGAAATCTAATTTGTGCATCTCCATGTAAACTGGCTTCATGCACCGAAACACATAGGTGTTAATGTGCAAACACCCCATAAGTATTGATAAAAGGTACCATGTGTGGCATGTGCCCGTTATCTTCCAACAATCTGATAACATGACATCAACGCCACTTTCAAATGTTGATTTTGAAACATTTACTGATCAGGCCATTGCTAACTGCAAACTGAATGGTACCTCAGTGAGCATTCCTCTGTGTTTCTATTTTCCAGACTTCTTCAACTTGAGGATCACGATTGCTACTTTGAGGAGGCTGAGACATGTCCATGTGCCCAACTCAACCGACAAGGAGATGACCCAGATGTTGACCTTGTATGCTGGACTGGAGCAGAGGATGAGAGCCAGACCCAGGAGCATCTGTTTATTTACAGAAGAATTCCTATGAACATATCTGTAATCTGTAATGTTCTTTTAACATCAGCTATTTAAAAACAGGGTAGTAAATCTTGCTAAATATTGCTATATGTCTAAGCAATTCTTTGGTTAATATTGTATACTTTGTAAAAGTGCTACCTATGTCTGTTTTCTAATGAAATATTACAGCCAATTCTAGAACAACACCATTCTTAAGTCTTGAGGGAGTGGGATGAGCAGACTAACAGTTGAAATGCAGACCAGGGAAGATGTATGTATTTTCCTAGTGATGTGCACTGTGGCATGGAGTATCATGGTCCTCACACATATACTGTGTCCATTATGTATAGCAACATTTATATTCTGTTCACAGAAACAATATGCTACATGACACTGTCGCACTGTCTAAGGAATAGATGCTATCCATTACTGTTAGTATTTCTGAACAGAGTGTGACATGAATGAAATTTTCAAACTGTTTAGCTGCATGAGCAGCACATGTTCATAGTTCGAAACCCTAAACCAAGATCCTTATTAGTGGATCATCTCCCATCCAGATGATGTCATAAAGTCATCTTTTCACTACATTCACAACAGATGTTAATTCAGACATGATGCGTTAGCTCAGCAGGTAGCTCACAAGGTTCAATATTGGATGTAGAATGTGGTTGGAGGTTTGAATCTCATGTCTTCCAATCTTTCATAAAAATGTTAACACCAGAATGTAAAAATGTCCACAGTGTATTGGATGCATTTCTCTTCAGAAATAAGTGTTGAGAAACTGTGCTCAGAAATGTGTACCACTGTTATTTGAGGAATACATTATTCATATGTTCTGTTTTTTGGCAAGGAGAATCACAGCAGGAACAAAGCCATGAGCATTGAGTGGATGCACAGGCTTGAGGAGCAACAGAGGGAGAGAGGTATGTTGATTATTTTCCCTGTTTTATGGAATGAAATGCATCTTTCCATGCTGACTGGCCTGTATTTTTCACAATAGCATGTATATTGTTTAGAATGCAAGAATACCCATCATGCATCAGTAACATAAGTGAAAGTGTGCTTACAACTGTGATTGAAATCGAAAAATGCAGAACTTTCATGTAACATTGTGCCATTGTTTCATCATACAGTTTTTGAATTGTACATCACAACCTAAATAACAATTGGGTTGGTGTACTTGTACACCCTGACCCCATGTGCAAAATGGGAAAATGGGGTTGAGGATGGATGGTGTATCTGTCATACATCGTTTGAGGTGGGTGTTTCACATGCAAGTTTAAATGCTTTGACTAGTGCTTGTGCTGCATTGTTTGGCACATGTGTATTTATAGCTGTGTTTTGGTCATGTGTCTGCCTCCAACACCTTGGGTGTTTTCACAGAAATGTAGTTATAGCCTAGGTTTACTGACACTTGAGCAAATCCTCGTTTGTTTGAAGCAGTTCATATTCAGCCCTCTATGAAGGTCAACATTGGTATTGCATCTGTCTCCTACTCCTTGGGTGTTTTTGTAGTAATACAGTTATAGCCTAGGTTTACTGACACTTCAGCAGATACACATTTGATTGCAGCAGTTCATTATCAGTAAGTATATACACAATGTTTTGATTTTTCAGGCTACTGATTGCAAGTATTTTTGGTAGATAATGTATACATTGTACACATATAATACTGTTAGCAACAGCTATATTAGATTCTCATATGTTACCAGCTGTGTTGAGTAAACATATCACATTGTTTTTCTGTTGTACTCATACTGATGTGTGTGTGTGTGTGTACAGACAATAATCATGCTGCCTGTCTCAGATGTTTTTATATCAAAATGGGCACCTCCACCTCTGATAGCAGACCTGTCATTAGTGGTGTTCCCCAGGGATCTCTCCTGGGACCCCTACTGTTTGGCGTCTATTTCTCAGAGGTCCAGGCAAAAATAAAAGGCCTGTGGCTGACCACATTTTTGGACGACTGTAAGTTGGGTGCTGTCATTGACTCCCCAAATGATGTTAACATACTGCAAGAGGGTCTCATAGCAACTAATGACTGGTGCCAAAGTCATGGCCTCAAGCTAAATGCACAAAAATGTATAATCATACCATTTGGCAAAAACACGACCCCTGTTGATTACCACATCAATGGCAATGCCCTAAGCACACAACCTGTGGTGAGAGACCTGGGCACTCAGGGTGATAACAACCTCACATTTGACCATCATGTGGTGGCAGTGGTCAGAAAAGCCTTTTACCTGGTTCATCTCATAAGTAAAGGGATTGCATCCAGAAAAAATGAGGTTATTACCTCTCTATACTCCTTCCTCATTAACTCCTCACTCACTACCTGCTCAAAAGGTCTGAATCTAATATGCGACATCAACAAAACCTGCTGGAGAGACAGGTTTGTCTCGCAGAGGCTGCCCTGTCTCTGGAATAGACTTCCCAAACATGTCAAACAGAACACCTTGCTGACCCTCTTCAAGCAGTCCAGTATAGCATACCTGTCAACCTCTAAGCACAAGAAACCTGGGCTAAGTAAAAAATAATGGCGAGACAAAGGCCCAAAATCAGGGACAGATTTTAAATATTGCTCTTATAAACTAAAAAAGTGACAAAGATACCAGATTTTGTGTTAGCGTTTGTTTTCTGAAAAACATGGCGGACGTGTTATCTTTCGCATTTTAGGTGTAAAGGGAGACTCGGTTTGCTAAGCTGTTGGTGGTTGTTGCTACTGAGCAGGGGAGCAGGACTGCAATAAAATACCCTGTCATACCTTTATGAAGTCTGAAACTCAAATGTTTGTCATTATTTTTCTGACTTCAGCTCTCAATGATTTGCCAAGGATTTGACAGAAAAACACAAAGTTATGAGAATTGGACCAAAAATATGAGGCAAAAATCTGGACATTCTGTGAAAATCTGTACAGCTGAGAAGCATGCCCGTATCCCATTACAACCACTTTGCAGTACCCAATGAAAACAATTCCAAATCAATGTTATCAGTACCCTAGAGAAAAAGTCGGTGAAAGTGTTGTTGAAGTGTTATACTTAAACGCAGTTTAACTGTTTGAGAAAGGCATCCAGTGCAGGATCCAGTTATTTCATTATAATTAAAAATGAACCATCTCAAGTTACCGTTACTATTAATAATCACAATTGACCACTAAGCATCTTCTACTTCCTTCACAACCTAGGAACGTGCTTCTCACTTACTTCACCACAACAAATTACAGAAGAACCTGAGCATTTCGTCCTTTTACCTATGTGTACTGATTTATACCAGAAAACTGCAATCAGTGCAAAATAAACAAAAGTCATAATACTGCCTCTGTCACTATTAAACTACTAAAGACATTCCCATTAAGATGTAAAACAACACAAAAAAGTAATATATAAAAAGGTAATTATACATTAAAAGCAAAACTCAAGTTAAAATAACACTGCACAGGTGTGACCCTCCAACAGACAGTAGATCTATTAAATTAGCTTAATGGTTCTGTTTTTCTAAAAGATATTACCCTTACAGGTAGCAATTAGATATGCTTCCCTGGGCATTATTGCCCAGTTTCCCAATTGTCCAACAGCACCGTGGCTCAGGCTATTTAGTTCAGAGTCAGTTGTCCCCTTGGTACAGTAGGGGGGATATTAAAGCCTTACTGACATGATCTGGTGCTGGCAGCTGAATCTAGTATATATGCATTTTTTTTTTTAATTATTTTACCCAGAGCTAGAGGAAGTTGAGCTGCCAGAGATAAATTTTCTCATACTGTCCTGATTCTGGGTCTGGAATTCTTGGGAGTACAGACACACCGGACTGGACTCTGCTTGACTGCTTCACTGCACTGCAGAAAGAAGTACTGCTTGCTTCTTCTTGGCTTGGCTGGCAAAATGCAGAAGTAGTTAACTTAAATATTAAAACAGCTCTTCCGCTCCATTCGCTGGTCGCTGTCCGCTGCTGTCTGCAGTTGTGCTGCCAGTGATCTGCTATTCTAAATCCACAACATGAATGTTCAATGTACAAATGTACGTGAAGTAAACACAGACACAGTCTGAGCCTTCAGATGAATTCCGACAGGCTGGCAGTCTGCCTAATGAAGATGACATCATTGCACATGACTCTGCACGTGATGAGGTCAGCAACAACTTCAACTAAAAAAAAAAAAAAAAAGAAAAGAAAACAACGGGAATTGAAGGGACCACTCAGGAATTTGTGGCATCCCATTATTTTGTCCTCAAAACTGGTAAATACTGAGGAATTCAGTAAAGTTGAGTGGTATGGATTTGAGTATTCGTACATTCATACAAAGCTAATGAATAAGATGGGTATGTCTAAGCATACAGAATTTTTCAAAAAAGAATACTGACTTCCTTTTTGTGACTAGGACATATAGGGCCATAAGTAACTCTGTCCATAATGGTTGTGTATCAGTCCCTGGGTAAATTGTCATCATAATCATATTCTGCTATGCTATGATATTCATAGGACTTCTCTGTGTGATAGACATTTCCTGTTCTTTTTTGTTGTGCTTTGCAATTAATATTTTACAGAGCTTAGAACCTGTGGGCATTCTCTGCCAGGCGACTGCTAGAGTCTTCCAAGGATGATGGTGATGATGATGATGATGACAATGCCGATCAACCTAGACTAAACGTTGCCCAAGCCATCATGTATGTACCCTGGGGAGGATGTCAGTGTGACCAGAATCAAGATAATAATCAGGAGGAGATCTGGGAGATCATGATGGTTGTGTTCCAAACACAGATGAAGGACATGATGGGGTCCTTCTTTGAGGATATGGAATTGGCTATGTAGGATTCATTCAGGACTCATGAAATCATTTGAGAGTGTGATCCCCATAAGCCTGATCCCTTTGGTCCATAAGTATTGTCTTTGTGCTCTACTTGTGTTATGCTGCCAATATGGCAATTGTAATTTCATTGATTGGACTGTATATGCACTATTTTGCATGCATATTATGTGTCTGTCATACTTATGTGTCATTGTTGTGTGACAGTTACTTCTGTTTCAGTGTGTGCATGACACACATTAACACATTACACTTTAATCCTACATGCATTGTGGCAATTAACCTTCAGTTTGTGCTGCAAGAGGTAGCCTGTAAACATGTGCCTTACTGAGACGACTGACAGGCAACATATGTTGTCCAAACTCCTTACTAACAGTGTGATATGCCTTCAATTTGTGTTTTGCCATATTGTGTATGTGCAATAGACAGACATGTCATTCCACATGTGTTTTGGATGACAGTTGTCATGATGTGCCACTGTCATGATGTGGTTGTTATGTGTCATAGGTTGGCAATTCTGATGACATGAGGAATCATATACAGGTATATCCTGTCTATGTGCAATCCTCCTTTTCTGACTGCATCAAACAGCAATGTAGCATTAATCTCTACACCCTGTTACACATAACACATTCTTTAACAGTACTTTATGCCATGTTTTGTATGCAGCATTTCCACATCCATTATGTACTGACATTGGTTTACACCTTCCATAAATATCTGAATACATTAATTGAATGTATGTGTGTGTGTGTGTGTGTGCGTGCGTGTGTGTGTGTGTGTGTGTGTGTGTGTGTGTGTGTGTGTGTGTGTGTGTGTGTGCACATGGTTGGATACATTCTGGCACACAAATGTACCCTTGACGTGAGCATTCACTGAGTTACTGCTGATGTGCTGTAATGATGCTCACAGGAGTGTTCTCTTTTCCAAAATGTCATACACCTGTGCTAATTTGTTTGGCATTTACATAACAGTATATGTGTATCTGCTTGCAATTTATTATCTTGCTTACCTAGGTATGTTGATGTGACATGATTGCACATTATTGTGTACGTGTGTTTTATTCATGTCCAGTTCTATGGGAATCAGCAATCAATCTGGCCATTAGACATACGTTTTACATTTGATTAAATGTATTTCTGTGTGACTTCTACAGCACCATGTGTGCTGTACACATGCATTTGCATTGTGTCAACTTATCCTGGCCTGCTTTTCCTTGATGTGGGTCCAGGTTGTCCACCTCCCTTCCACCTTCATATTTCACTATTATTTTTTGCAGATATGTTTGTCTTGGTTGAATCTACTGGCCATTATCATGTATTAATTTGACACAGTGAACATGTGCCACGTATATGGCCATTTTACAATGCAGAACATGTGCACACAAGTTACTGGCTAACGTGAGCAATATGTCCTTCTTCTCATTATCTCATGTGTTACCCGGTGTAGTTTTTTCATGTCCATGTGCACAGTCTGCTGTATTTATTATGCTGTACTGTTACATCTTTGAATATATTATCACGTCATTGGTGCATGTATGTGTATCACTCTTGCTTTCATGTACATTCCATTTATGCCACTGATAGACATAAATACACATCTACACCTGTGTGTTGCCTTTGACATGATATATGCTTGTAACATATACACATTCCATTACATGTTTGTTTGGGTTGTGTACACCTACTTGTATATGTAGCAGCCTTTATTGCTCTTCTGCAGTAGTTTTGTTTGGCACTATATTTGTTTGTTTGTCTTTCACATGTATGGTCATAGATTGGGTCCTGTCCTCTGGTGGAATTATCTACCATTGTTAGACCTGCATTTGCTCATCTGTGCTCTTACTTGGCTTTCACTTGCACTGCTAATGGACTAATTGGATATATGTATATTTATCAAATGTGTGCTGTAATCTTACTTTATTATCCTGGAACACACATTTAACATTAGTCATACACATTCAGGTATGACTGCCACGCAGTTTGCAACATGTTGTACCATGATAGTGCATAGGTAGACATGTTTTTCTGCATTTCAACATAGGTGGTATCCATCCCTACCTTGTTTGACAACTTTCCATTTCCCGTGTTGTGCGGTGTGGCTTTTGTGTAACTTACCTGACTTTACTGCTTTTTTCCAACCTTTGTCTGACTTGCATTGTGCTATTTGTTCTATGGGTATACTTGCTGTGACTTCCTTCTCCTCCTCTTTGCCTATGTTTACTTTTCCTTATATTCTTAAAAAAAGGGGTGGCTATTTCCACCTCAGATTTTCCTATTCTAACATCCCGCTTGTGTCTTCCTCTTTTTCATTCATACTTTACATCTTCTTTTCTATCTCCCACTTTGAGCTATTCTATATTATTTGCAAGTTTCTCACTGATATTGGTGTAATGCACTGGATTCTGTAAGGTTTATGGAATGAGGCCTTATGTCAGAGTTTTACTTGAGGTTATCATAAGATATTAGAACAGCCCAGAAGAGCAAACAGTTCACTTGCAAATAAAATAAATTCATCAGAAGATTCAGGAAATGGAGACAAAGTTAAAGACTATGGGCAAAAGTTATTTTTTATTGAAGAAATGAAAGCCCTTAAAAAGTAGAAAGGCAAATTACCAAACTGGAGAAGCAGGCAGAAACTGAAAAGGAAGAAGACATTATTTATTATTATTTATTTAATAAAATAAATAAATAAAATAAATAACCAAACTGGAGAAGCAGGCAAAAATTGAAAAGGAAGAAGTCATTAAACAGTTTTCTTATCTGTCTGAGGATCAGGAGATGGCCAGAAAGGAAAAAAGACTATAATGTGAATCAGTCAGAAGAGTTTAAGTGAGTGAAGGAAAGTAAGGTACATTATGCAAAGGAAAGAAATCAATGTGGTAAAAGAACTGGATACTATAAGTTCTACTGCCACAGCCATGCAGATGGAAAAGTACTTTTCCCCAACATGAAAAGGGCATATATTAATGTCTTGAGTTCATGGGGTCTGTGCAGACATCCAGAAGGATTTGCAGTCAGGTCCCAACAACAAAGCTGCCAGCATGCAAGCTACACTGTTTCTGAGCTTAAATGACCTGGTGAATGACACATGATGACAAATGAGAAATCACCTGATACACCAAAAAAAGGTCTTTGTTTAAGGTTAAAACTGGACATCAATAGCGTAAAGTCTCTGAAAAACACCAGCAAAATATTAGGACTGAATCAATTAAAATGCAAAGATTATTGCCAGCCTGGACATTTAACAACAAATTTCCCACCCTGATTCCATGAAAACAAATGTATGTAATCCTGTTAATAAAGCTGAAACACTGGGGAATTGTATGCATGTGTATATGTGTTTGTAAACAGAGTACTTTGGTTTTATGCTGGTGTTTCTTTTCCGTAACAAAGAATTTCAGTCTAGGATTGAGAATAGACAGAGCAGTTATGTAGAAAAAGCAAGGAAAAGCAGCCAAAAGTGTAAGCAGAGCATACATGAAAGGTAGAACAGTGTGTATTGTCAAAAAACAAATTGTGTTGGATTCCATAGGGTTATAACCCATGAAACTAAGGTTCCCACTCCACTCATCCTCCTGGCATGAGGGTTCCGGGTGTCTGATTTGTGTATTCACAGACAAGTCATCAGGATAGCAGTGATTATGACTAGAATAAGTGTTATAATAAATGTGGCATAGCTATGTTCCTGTCCATGTCAAAAAAGGTTGTTAAAAACTGGATAGAAATATAATATATCTGGGTATCCCTTTGGCTGGCATTTGCAAAAGGCACATATAAGTGATGTATGTGAATGTAGGACTGAGATAACCAGTCACTACATAAGGCCATTTATTTTTATTTATTCACTGGGGAAGGCTGACTAGGTGAAGGACCCTTTCTTGGCAAGGCCTGATGGGGGACTTCTTTGGAACAATATAATGCAAGGTACTATGTAAATTAAACATTAATGTCATCTTTGACAGAGCAGTATTGTAAAACTATAAACAGCAGAATATGGAACTGGTTCATACTACATAAAAGCATATTGAATAAAATAATACATTCACAATGATACAACCATGCTGTGCAATACATGAAAAAAGTGGTGGAATTGCAATATCATGTTGAAATTGAATATGCTACATGCGAACATTTGTAGCAGAACAGCTGTAAACATGGATATGCATGAGGAAACATACAGATACCTATATTAAAGTAGAAGTTAGACAAGATATTCAGGTTGTATTCGGGTAATGTACCCTTGAGGAAGTACAGCACCGAACAGTACATTACAGGCATAACAATGTTAGTTGTTGATATTACTGTCAAGAAGTGTTAGTGTGAGTAGACAGTATAACAGTAGTTACAAGAGACTTCAATTATACACAGTGTATTTACAGCTGAATCTTCATTCTTTATTACTAAGACCCAAATGTTTTGGAGGCTGAGAGACAGAGAGATGTGGGGAAAGTGGTGGTAAGGGAGGAGGTTGTTTTTGTTCAAAGTTAGCATAGAGAAAGAGCATAACCAGGAGTTACTGAGATGGTCTATTAGTTGATCTTTGAAAATTGACAGGTTGTTACTGAATTTTAGCGCTAGGGGTAGCAAGTTCTATAGCCTGAGGATGTGAATGGAATACAGGGCTTCCCTTGCTGAGTTTAGAATTCTGGGGATAGTTAGGTTTGGAGGACATTTGTTATGTTTATATACAAGACTGTGGGCCACAACTAGCTGTGAGTAGCTGAGGTGATGAAGTAATTCTACCCAGTTAAGGGTTTTGAGGGCAGTGCAATGATGAGCCATATGAAGGAATTTGCAGGCAATCCTGGCAATTCTGTTTTAGCATTGTCCTAACTTAGAGATTTGGTTGGCAAAGATATTCAGACGTGTAGCGATGGCATAAAGCAATGTTGGTGGTAGAAAGGCAAATGCTGTAATTTTTCTAATATGCTCATTGAGGTACTGTTTTATTTATATAATGTTTCACATTTCTGATGTGTCTTTTTGATTATTTCATGTATATGCAGATCACATTTTAGCGTTTTGCCTATAGCAGCTGAAGACTTAGTATATATAACCTTTGAATATGTGTGCTGTGTGAGGAATTGAATTTGAAGTCCAATTTGGTGTCTAAGTGAGACTTAGGGATAAAGAAAAGGTGTTTGATTTTCTTCGGATTAAACAGAAATTGGGAGCTGTCTGGCCAAGCTTCAGTGGAAGTCTTAGGTCTCTTAGATAACCCTTTGGAATTTCAACAGTTTGTCATTTAGACAGATGAGGGTTGAATCATCTGTGTATTAAAAAAGGGGTGCATTCCTGCATGCATGTCGGCTTTGTGGAGATCATTTATGAAGAACCTAAATAGTAAGGATCCTAAGCTAGATCCTTGACCTATCTCAGCAGTGACCGAAAGAATGGAAGATAGAGTCACTTTACAATTTGGTGTCTGTTGGTTAAATAGCTGTTGAGTAGTTGGAAGCTGGAGTGGGAGAGGCCTGTACACTGTATTATTTGGAGCTGTTAGTCATGTGAGACAGTGTCAAAAGCCTTTCACAGATCCAAAAGTACCAGGAAACCATTTTACCATTGTTTTTATTATGATTAATTGTGCTGACAACACCCAACAGGACAGTTGCTGTGTTGTGGCTTGGTGTAAATTCCTGTTAGGTAGGAGAGAGGATACTGTTACCTGTGATGTATTGGAGTGACTGAGTCTAAATGCATTTTTCTAAGATTTTTGAAAGAGGAAAATGGATAGCAATTGATTTGCAGATTGATAACTACACAGCATCCTCTTTCGTGCGAGGGAAGGATGTAAGATTTTTTTTCAGATAGCTGGACACAGTTTTCTTGAACTGATTTGTTGATTAACATGAATCCTGGGTAGGCTACTGCAGCTGCAGTGATTTGAAGGTACTGTGCTGGGTGGTTAGCCATGACTATGGTGGTGGGTTTTAATTTGAGTAGATTTTTTATTGTTGATGTTAGAACTGGTTTTAGAGTGAAGTAATTATTGTGGATGTCAGTGTGAAGATGGCTAGAATGGTTAGTACCACTACTGATTTTAAAGAATTTGTCAACAGTTTGGATGAAGTGTGTGTTGAAACTGACGGGGATAGCTTCTGTGGAAAGGTTAGGGAGTAAGTTGTTTAACTCTGCTGCAATGCAGGAGCTTATTCCTGGAGACTTAAAAAGTTTTAGGATTGCTTTGGTTTCAGTTTTGGAGTGTAAGGTTATATTTTTTGTCTGTGGTGACTTCACTTTTAGTGAGAATACAGAGTTGCCTGATTTTCTGGTGGTTGTGTTCTCCTACCTAACATGGAATTTACAAGGGAAATACAACTGAATAAGCAGAGCACAACAAACATAAATATGAGTATAAATAAATGAGGTAAACTGAATAGGAAGAATATACTTAAATTCCTAACTGTAAGAAAACAAAAAGTTACAAACAATCTTGCTTTACAGAAACATGAAAAAATAAACACACACACACACACACACACACGCACACACACACACACACACACACACACACACACACACACACACACACACACACACACACACACACACACACACACACACACACATTACAAAAGCACTCTAAAGTGGAACCAGGTGGTCAAAATTACCAGTAACTACACAAATCTACTGCAAAAGAGATGGATGCTAAACACTTGTAGCACATTATAGAAATACAGGCTCAAGTTGTCCCCAGATATAGTCATCCTGACAGAAACCTGGCTAAAACCTCACATTACCAGTGAGCAAATACTCCCTACAGGTTATGGCATACTAAGAGTAGACCGGCTAAACAAGAAAGGAGGTGGTGTAGCTATAATATTTAAACAGCATCTAAACATCCAGATCTTAAAATCATCTGCTCCACAAATAGGCAGTGAAGAAATAATATATACCAACCTCAAAATAAACCAAAACAAAACCATCAACATAATTGGATGCTACTTTCCACCTGGCCAAAACATCCCTCCACTAGAAAACCTCCTCAGCTGGTCTACCCACCATCTCCCCCAAGAAACTATCATTTTAGGTGATTTCAATATCGACTGGCAATCCTGTTCTGGCAACCATCCAATCCATCATGTAAACCTTCATGGCTTCACCCAACTAGTCCAGTCGCCAACCAGGATAAATAAAAACTCCAGCAAGCACACTACCCTGGATTGGATACTAGTCAGTAAGAGCCCCCAATCATATATAACAGGCTGCTTATCAGATAGCCTCAGTGATCACTCCCCAACATTCCTCCTGAAAAAATACCTATACCAAACTAAACCTGTCGTCTACCGTCAGATACGTAAAAAAATAAACTTTAGCCCACTCACATTCATCTCATCCCTCAAAGAATGTAACTGGCATCCTCTAAAGTACCTCAGTCTTGATGATGCAGTTGAATTTTTTAATACTACCTTCCTGAGCATCCTTAATTACCATGCCCCCATAAGACTTTCCAGAATCAAAGCACAACCCTCCCCATGGCTACAGAAAACCACTAAGTCAGAAATGAAAAACAGGGATAAAGCCTGGGAGCACCTGCACAAAACCAAGACCCCCTCAACTAGACAGAAATTCCTAGAACTATGCAATAGAGTCAAAAAGCTAATAAAACAGGACAAATTCCAATACTACCAGTCTGCCCTAGACTCCTCCAAACACAGCCCCAAACAATTCTGGTCCTCTATAAACTCCATCCTCCACCCAGGTAAAGTCAGTACCCCTCCTCCTAACATCACTCACTCCTCAGAAAATACTGCTACCTCATTCAATACACACTTCACACAAACCATACTATCACTAGCTAAACAACACAACCCCCCTCCCCTCCAACCCACACCTTCAACTACTAATCTCCCCACTGCCTTCTCTTTTTCTCCTGTACCTACCTCCAACATAAAAAAACTCTTAACTAAACTTAAACCCACCAAATTAGCAGCAGACAACCTCCCAAGTGAATACCTACAAATCGCAGCTGATGCTCTGGCCTACCCAGTATCCATCTTGATTAACCGATCTCTGTCAGAAAGTTATGTTCCCACACTGTGGAAAGTATCACATATAATTCCCTCCACAAAGGCGGACCCTCCACAGAACTAACCAATTACCGCCCCATAGCTATTCTCTCTCCACTCTCCAATATACTAGAGAGATGCATACACTCTCAGGTCTCAGACTACCTCCTTACTAACAACCTCCTTTTCAATACTCAGCATGGTTTCCGACCAAACCATAGCACCACCACTGCCTTACTCTCCTTTACTAACACTATCCTTCAGCATAAAAACAATGGCTATCTCTCTTCTGCTACTTTCCTAGACCTATCTAAAGCATTTGACATGGTCTCACACAAACAACTTATCTCTGTCCTCAATATCCTATCCTTCTTACAATCAGTCACCAACTGGTTTCAGAGTTACCTGTCTGACCGCCAACAATCTGTTGTATGGCAGAATGACATATCTCCCCAACTACCTGTCTCCATAGGGGTTCACCAAGGATCCATCCTTGGACCCCTAAACTTCTCTGTTTTCACAAATAATCTAGCCTGTGCCACCACACATGGCACACTCATACAATATGCAGATGACTCAACCATCATCTGCTCAGCCCAGCCCCTACCTAAACTGCAAAAAGTTACACAGGAAACCTTTTCCTCTGTTGAAACTTGGTTATCCGATGCCCAATTAATACTCAACCTGAACAAAACTAAACTACTCATCTTCCAACCCACCACACATACTCAAAACAACTCTCACTTTAACATCACAGCAAAAGACAACACCACTATATACCCAACTGAACACACCAAATTGCTAGGAGTGGAAATAGACAATAAACTAAAATTTGACATTCACATATCCATGACCATAAAAAAAAACCAGGAGCATTATAAAGAAAAAAGCATCTTCTCACCAAAGTAGCAAAGATTTCAATAGCAAATTCCCACTTTATCTCCACCCTACTTTATGTCTCTCCAATATATACCAACCTAAGGCAATGCGATCTAAACAAGCTAGAGACCTGCTACAACAAAATTGCCAAATTCACCACAGGGGCATCCTACCGTAGTCACCACTGTCTCTCACTTGCTGAACTGGGCTGGCTCGAACTCCCTCACCTCCTTCAATGGTATCAACTCTCACTCGCCCACAAACTAGTAAACCATCCACTAAATGTCCCATCCCTCCAGAATCTACTCCAACCCTATCGCACCACCAGACCACTAAGATCCAGCAACAAAAATCACTTGCAGATCACTAAAGCCAATAACTCTGCTGGTGAAGCACTATTCTCTTGCACCATAGCCAAATTATGGAACTCCCTCCCACCCACAATTACCTCCATACCATCATGCACCCACTTCAAAACTTTACTAAAAGTGCACCTAAAAACATGCTGGCTATGCCCTTGCAACTCCCACTCTAATATCACCCACCCCATCCAACCACTACCTTTCTTTCCACTCCACTAACTACAAGCTCAGATGCTCATAAGCCTAGTACTTATTATACAGCAGGAACTTCTCATTGTAACATTTGTTAATGTCTGTTATGTACTTCACAGATAAAGATTCTAGATGTCTACTGATGTACTATGTTCTTCATCTGTAAATATGTTGTAAGTAATTGCTATGTAAATTGTTAATCGCTATGTAATCCAATGTAACTACTGTCTGATTATTTTAACTGTGGAGCTTTTCTCCCCGGGCCTCTGCTGAAAATGGACCTACGTCCAGTCGGACACTCCCGGTCAACAAATATAAATAAATAAATAAATAAATAAGTTGTTCTGTCTATATTTATAGTCCCCACAACAACATTCTTACCGATTTGTAACTCATGTGACAGAATGGAAACATTTTACTGCCAGCTCCTATTACTAGATAAACATGTTTATGGACCTACAGTTCATCAGTTATGTGACAAAACTAAAACAAATGGAAAAGGAATCCTAAAAATAAATAAGAAACAGTCACGGTATGGCAAAAGCACAAACCAGCGTATATATAAACTATTTATTGAAGCGCTTTTTGTGTGCTCAATAAACACACTTTTTCAGAAAAAAAGAAAAGGAATCCTGACTGGCACCGGACACAAACACACCACACTCATTTCAGCACTGTACAATCCAAATTTATACATGACACGTCAGCTAAAGCGTGACGAAGCACAGAAAGACTGGCTCAAAAATAGAACACAAAATGCTTTTCAACTTTTCAGGCAACTAAGAAATAGGACCAAATACCAAATAAAACATGACACGTAACATGACAAGTAAACATAGTATAACATCTTTCAAAATATGCATCAAAACAATCCAAAACTCCTGTGGATGTCCATAAACTTTTACATCCAGGCCAAATTACCACCCCCACTCCTACATCCAACAATAATACTTACTCAATTCCCATACAGTTCAACAAGTATTTTATACAGACTGTAATGTCCTTCACAAACATTAATATTTCCACTAACCTCTCAGTAGCAGCAGCCTCTGCTAAATATCCTCATCTATTTGACTTCAGCCCAGTATCTACTTCCACCATTAAAAAAACTCCTACATAAGCTAAAACCAACACCCTAGCTGCTGACTGACTCTCCTCAGACTACTGATACATAGCTGCAAATGCAACTGCTTTTCAGTCTCCATATTGATAAATAGATCTATATCTGAAAAATATGTTCCTTCCATCAGGAAAAAAATCCATAATTATACGTTTATACATAGGTGGTACATCTACAGAGTTTATTAACTACATGTCCTTTGTAATCCTCTCCCCGCTATCAAAAAATACTTGAAAAATGTATCCATGCTCATCTTCTACATTACCTAAATTCAAACAATCTGCTCTCAGAAACACAGCCTGATTTCAGACCTCACCATAGTACAACTACTGCCCTCTTTTTTTTTCACCAATACTATAAACCAACTTAGGAACAATGGAAACCTACTGTCAGCTGTGTTCTTAAGACTTATCTAAAGCTTTTGATACTGTATCACACCAACATTAACACATTGAACTCTCTTCTAGAGGTCTCTCTCAGTCCTTCCTTAAATTGTTCCTTGGGTATCTATCTGGAAGGCAACAAGCAAGCAAATGGCAACCATACCTCTCAACGTCTTAGAGCAAGAAATCTGGACAAAGCCATAAATAAAAGTGGGGCAAAGGCCTAAAAATAGGGACAACTTTTAAATATTGCTCTTACAAACTTAGTTGATAGAATAACAGGTTTTGCATCAGCATGGATTTTCTGAAGGGTATGAAGTTTGAACTCAAATGTCTGTCATTGCTTTCTAACTTCAGTCTTTAATGATTTGCCACTAATTTGCCAGAAAACCACAATTTTATGAAAAATGGACCAAAACTATGAGGAAAAATCGGGACATTCTGCAAAAATCTGTACAGTTGAGGGGTATGATGGCAACAGGACCCCTCTTCCTCTCTTCCACTTACCAGAGGTGTCCCTCAGGGCTCTATACTAGGACACCTTCCTTTTAATAATTTTATAAACACTCTTCAAACTACTATACACCAAGAAAATATAGTATAATACGCAGATGATTCAACTTCAATATATGCAGCCCCCACAATATCCAGACTTCAAGAAATCACCCAGATTTATTTCTCTTCAATGGAAACCTGGCTGAAAAATTCAAACCTACTCCTTAACCCAAATAAAACAAAACAAATATGCTTCTCCCCAAAACAGCATGCCTAGTAAAAACAATCTGTCATGGTTACATCTGCAAATAATACTAAAACTGAAATAGCACTACAGACTAAATTACTGGGCATTGTAATAGATGACAATCTTAAACTTTATCAACATATTCTTCAAACAATTAAAAAGACCCAACTGAAACTTGATTCCCTTTACAGGGCAAACCAGTACTTTATTGACCCCAACAAGAAAAACCCTAGCCTCATCCTATTATCTTCCAACCCTGTTAAATGCCTCACATATCCTTACAAACCTAAGCTCTCCACTAAAATCACAAATACCCTCCTGTTACAACAAAGTAACTAAATTTGTTACCAACACTGCACACCAAACTCACCACTACCAAGCCTTAAAGCAGCTAAACTGGCTAGAGCTAGACAACTACATAACATTCCCGCAGCTAGTTATGGCTTACAAACTGATATATTTTCCTGAACAATGCCCTGCATTGATAAACATATTATTGCCCTTCACCCCCACAAGGGACCTTTGTTCTTGTGATAAATTTCTATTAAACACTATTAAAGCAAATAATTCATTGGGAGACTGACTATACATCTGTTAAATCTCCGAACTCTTGAACACCATCCCTACTCAAGTAAAGACGATTAACAACTTCCCAAGCTATAAAATTCAGCTCAAACAATACCTTACCCAGTCCTGGTCATGCTCATGTTCATCACTTGGCTGAGACCTCCAGTGAAAGCATAAATGTCTTATTCCTTATCAGTAACATTTTGCCTTCCTCTATTTGAATCATTGCACCCCTAATAACTTCCCCTCCTGCACTTGAATCAACACATCCCTTCACACACACACACACACGCACACACACGCACACACACACACACACACACACACACACACACACACACACACACACACACACACACACACTCTTAAACATTTCTCATCTTGCTCTTTTTCTAACTGCCCCATTCGCCACTCTACTCAGAGCTTTACCAGAAAGGCTCATCCAGACTCTGCTACACTTTGCTGTGAAGGAAAGGTTAGTTTGCTTTTATTTTTTGTATTACTGTATTGCCTTTCTATATTTTGAATACTGTAGTTTGTTTTCTTTACCTTGTGTTTTGCTTGCATTCTGTTTTAACAGCATATTAAAACTTCAAAAGAGACCACAGCTCTCTCTGTTCTGAGTCAGGCAGAATTTTTTTCCGCCCTCCCACCCATTTAAGTTGTCTTGTTAAATACCACTGTCTTTCTAGTTGCCCGCCTCTTATGTTAATCTGACCATATATCTCATTTCTCTCTACTTTCACTGGCTTATGTGAGTAATCACAAAATCATCATTTGAAATCCCACCCCTTCAATTATTTAAATTTATTGGCCATCCTACAGTATTTCATAGTACCAAAATACAAAAGTGACCACCCCTTTCAATCCATCTTGCTGTTTTAAAAATAGTAA
Organism: Protopterus annectens; assembly: GCF_019279795.1. NCBI lineage: Eukaryota > Metazoa > Chordata > Ceratodontiformes > Protopteridae > Protopterus > Protopterus annectens. The sequence continues at coordinate 100,234,854 of NC_056726.1, forward strand.
CTCTCCACTAAACCTTAACTTTTTAAACAGGTAAAACTCAAGTTACCTACTTTCACATCTAACTTCTCTAGTGCACACTGCAGAGTGCATTCTTTTCAATCTTACCTTTAAGCATCCCTGTGACTAGCACTTTCTCTAATACCTGCTGGAAAGCACTAGGAAGCCTTAAACTCATACAAACACTGAATTCTCCTTGTTAACAAGGAGAAATTAATAGTAGGCATTAAACAGCCTATAATTGCAAAGTACCTTGCTAATGAAACAGCTCCTATACTTTACAAAGAAAAAAAAAAGCCCCAAACCAGGCATGTCCAAAGGTCAGCTTCCGGTGATTTCTCCTGTCCACCTGGTGAATCTGGGCATACTGGGGCAATACAGCAATTGCCTCATGTACACAGACAACCCTCTCCTCCTACCACCCAACACTACAACCTGTGAGAGATGCACTTACATAGCCAAAATGGAAGCAAAGCTCTCTCCACCCAAGATTGTGCTAAACAGTCAAGAGGAGAAGGTTAACACCCACACTACACCTCAAGCAACACATAGCCCTTCTAAACCCGCACCACCAACACCCACATATAGCAACACTAAATCCACATATGCAGAGGCCCTTAACTGTAACCTGCCCAAGCAACAAAGACCTCTGAAGCTGAAACGCAAACAAACACCAATCACAACCAATGTGTCACATAGTTCACAACACCAGTGTGCCACCCAGCAACAGCCCCTAAGGCAAGACAATGTACCTAACACTTTATTCATAGGTGACTCTATAGTCCGGCACACTGATCTCCCTCTCACCAGGTTGAATAAGGAGAAAATTACAGTCAGCCGCCTGTCGGGTGCCAGGATCCGCCACATAACGCATGCACTCAAGTCACTCCACAACAAGTACAAATATGACTCTGTCATTGTCCATGTTGGAGTGAATGACTTAAGACGTACCTCCCTGGACTACATGAAAAGAGACATGGAAGAGCTCTCGGATCATGTGGCCCAGGCAGGTATGACCCTAGCCCTGAGTAGCATCCTGCCTTCGCCCAGAATGATGCCACAATATAAGGATAACATGATTGACTTCAACAATTGGCTAAGCTTATGGTGTCATTCAGAGGGGATCCAGTATCTGTCTGCCAGGGACGACATGATTGACAGACCACGATGCTTTGCCAGAGATGGTCTGCACCTGTCGCCCCTGGGATTCAGGTTACTGGCTAAGGCTCTTGCCACCCCTATAGTGCCTTTTTTAGGCAAACTTCAAAGGACAAAACCACCACCATAACAGGTACAAGCATGCAAAATCTGAAGGTAATGCTACTCAATGCTAGAAGTCTAAACCTCAAAATGCACTCTCTCGAGGCACTCCTAAAAATGGAGAACATCGATATCTGTGCAGTAACTGAGACCTAGTTCAAGGCTCCAGAGAGCACCCCTGCAATACCAGGCTACAACTCTTACCACACATTTCGGCCACCAAACCAGGATCGAAACACTAAAGGTGGAGGAGTGTCAATATTCACCAAGGATATTCACACCACCAGGCTAGTTGGCCAACACAATGTGTCTGAAATTCTCCAAGTGCAACTAACACTAGGTAAGACTGCAATCCAAATTGTAGCTTGCTACAGATCCCCCACCATACCCCAAGATTCTCACTACACCTTTCTAAACATACTGGAAAATATTAAGATAGAACCAAACACCCTAATACTGGGTGATTTTAACTACCCTGCCATTAACTGGGAAAACTACTCATGTCCCAACACCTTTGCGCAATGGTTCTTGGAATTCATAAATTCCAACGCCCTGGATCAATTAATCCATAGTCCCACCAGGGGCTCCAATATCCTAGACCTGGTCATTACCAACATGGAAAATCAATGCTCCATACCTATGGTCACCCCATCGTTAGTCAGGTCTGACCATAAGCTAATCACCCTTAACATCCACTTCCCACCCCCACCCCCCAGTAAAGAAGCCACCATAAAAAACTTCTCCAAAGCCAACTTCATGCTATTCAAGTCAGAAGTGACAAACTTCATGACACCCATGCAGTCGGGAACTGAAAGTTCAACTGCTGAATCCTACACTAAGGCACTGTACGAGCACATCCACTCATGCATGAATCGTGCCATCCCAAATAGAACCAAAATGCTCTCATCTAAAAAAAGGAAGCCAATCTGGTGGTCCCCTGCCATAAACAAACTTTACAACAAAAGGAAGAAACTTTTGCAGAAAAGAGGAAAATCCCAGGATGCAAAAAACTCCCTTACTAGCCTCAGTAAGAAACTGAGATGCCTCATAAAATCCTCCAAAGCTAGTTACGAAAATAAAATTGCCAAAGATTCCAAAGACAACCACAAAGCATTCTATAACTATGTCAAGAATCTAAATGGCAATGCTCAGATCTGCTCTGAGCTAAAACAGAATGGCATTAAATATACTGATCCGAAGGATATTGCTGATATCCTGGCAGATCGATTCAGTGCCAACTTCACCCCCCTCTCACCCCCTAAATGGCCCATCTTAATACCGGAAGATTGCCAAATTCTAGTAATAACGGCCACATAGGTGCAAAACGCACTCTCTAAAGCCAAGAATACAGCATCCATGGGACCAGATGACATCCCAGGCTGTGTACTACATGAACTACAATATGAACTGGCACCTCACCTAAGTGTCATGTTTAATCATAGCCTCACCTCAGGTTTCGTGCCCACTGAGTGGTGCAGAGCTACAGTTATCCCAATCCACAAGGGGGGATCCACCTTGGATCCCGGAAACTACCATCCCATCAGTCTGACAAGCCTTATCTGCAAGGCCATGGAGCGTATTATCATGGAACTTATAAACAAAGACATTGGCAACCTTCAAACACTGGACCCCACCCAGTTTGGGTTTGTGAAGGGCCGATCTTGTCTCCTGAACCTGATTGACTTCTTTGAATCAGTCTCCAGAGCCATGGACAAGGGTAAGGTGGTCCACACAGCCTATCTAGACCTTGCCAAGGCCTTTGACACCATCCCCCACTCTGGAATCATAGATAAACTTACTAAGTTGGGCATTAATCCCTATGTCACCCAATGGGTTGCTAAATGGCTTACTGATAGAACCCACACTGTAAAAGTAGCCGTCTCCAAATCCAGCTCCAGACAAGTGACAAGTGGAGTACCTCAGGGTTCAGTCCTGGGGCCGCTCTTGTTTGGCATTTACTTCTCTGAAGTAAAGGTCAACACTAAGGGTCTCTGGCTAACAAAGTTTGCAGATGACTGCAAACTGGGAGCCATTATTGAATCCCCAAATGATGTGGATACTCTACAAAAGGGCCTTACAGAAACAGATGCTTGGTGCCAGAGCCATAGGCTCAAGCTCAATGCCAAGAAATGTATTGTTATCCCCTTTGGGAAAAAACATGTATCCATGAATTACCATATAGGTGGCCATACACTAAACACAGAAAGTGTGATAAGAGACTTAGGGACACAGGTGGACAGTGGTCTCACCTTCGATAACCACATCGCCACAACAGTCAGGAAATCCTTCTATGTGGCACACCTCATCATGAAGGGCTTTTCATCCAGAAAAAAGGAGGTCATTGTCCCACTGTACTCATCCCTCATTAGACCCATTATAGAATACAACGCCCCATTTGGTATGTACCTCTCAAGACATCTGCAACAACTGGAAAGGCCTCAGAAATACCTCACTAAAAGAATCACAGGCCTAAAGCAGATGCCCTACGCTGACCACCTTAAAAAACTCCAGCTATACTCTGTCACATATCGTCTACTCAGAGGTGATCTCTGCTTAACATACAAGGCCATGTCAAACCCAGAGCTGTTAGACATGCTACACTTAAAGAAATCCCAATCCCTCAAAGCTATATGCTCCAGGGATCTAAACCTTGTCATCACAATAAACAAAACATGCTGGAGGGATAGGTTCCTGACCCAGAGACTCCCCAGACTCTGGAATAGATTGCCCATACATGTCAAGCAGAGTGCCTCTTTGGACCTCTTCAAGAGGAACCTTGACGATTGGATGGGAGAAAGGAAATTCACCCCAGGGATCACGTCAGTCAACCTGATAGACAGGGGTCCAGGAAAGTAAATAATGTGGGAAGAAATAGCCAGGGAATTGTTATGGCTAGGCTTGTATAGGCCCTAGGGATGATAGCCTAGTACCAACCTATGAACCTATGAACCTACCCCTCTCATGCATTCCCTGTATACCTAAGGTATAAACCTTCTAGAATCACCACTTTGGAAAAGACAGCCTAAATAGAACCAATCCTATACCGTGGTCTCTCAGTCTGCTATTGCCACTATCCTACTATCTTCCCTCCCCCATACATAATTTTATAACTTCATTATATCTCTTGAATGTTTTACAAGCCTATGCAATACTAAAATCTCCCTTCCTACATAATTTTATAACTTATTTTATTACATCTTGAAACATTAGCAAACCTTTTTTACTTTAATGTAATACACTAAACTTCTGCAAAATCAATACATTTAACTCTGAAAGAATTTACAGCTGGGACAACTGTATAGACATAATTGTTGATGTAAATACTTCACAGTATATACCTGTCTTGTAGTTATGTTTGTTGTTTCATGAGAAATGTAACTTGTTTTTCTGAGAACTGTCTGAAATTCACTTACTGATATAAATGTACTGTCACTGTGGTGGAGCTTTTCTCCTTGGGTCTCCTCTGAAAATGGGGTCTGTCCAGTTGGACTTTCCCAGTCAACAAAGACAAATAAATAAATAAATAGATAAATAAATAAATAGATGAGAGACTATTTTTTCAGCAGTGCACCCATCCCCATGCCTCTCAACTGTCTGGATTTTCACAAAATGTTCACATTTTTGCTGTATATTTTTGATACGTTCGTTGTTAAACTTGTGGTTTTCTAGCAAGTTCTTGAGAACTGATGTCACCAAATGGCAGATATTTGAGTTTCAGACTTCTTATCTATCAGAAACTGATACAAAAGCAAAATAAGTTACTCTGGTAACTTTCTAAGTTTATGAAAGTAATATTTAAAATCTGTCCATGATTTTGAGCCTTTGACCTCCTGTCATTTTTGGATTTGTCCAGAAGTCTTGTGCTAAGTGGTTCTTGGGCTGAAAAACAGAAAATCATTACAAGGCTAATAGTTCAGCAGGCTTACCAGACTTCCTGTGTTGTCCCCAATACTGATATTGAGAGGCAACTGTTGCCGAGCGATTTCTCCCTTAGTGTCCACATTAAAATGTGATTACACCTAAGAACTTCTCTTTTTCAGTTTCTGTATCTGGATGCTTCCAGTGTCCAGACCAGACATGGTAAAAAAAAAAAAAAAATAAAATAATCATACGCAGTGGGAGACCTAATGAGAATGTTTCTATAAGGAAGTTCTAAAATCTAAAGTATGTGCCCCAGTAACAGTAGCCCTATGACTATGTAAAAAATACAATAGGACAGGGAAACGTTACTAGCAAAGACATGTAAAGAGACTGCCAACAGTCCTTTTGTAGAATTTTGGAAGACCGTCAGCTTAATTTATCAATCCTGCATTGTATGACTCTGCAGAAAGTACATATTTGCTGTCAGTACTATTCTCCAGCCTTGTACACATACCAAATGTGTACAGTCCCTGCTGTAGCAACATGCTGGCAATAGGCTGATGACATGACTGATCAAGCTGTAAAAAGATCATAATTTGTATTGTATAACTCCCTTTTTCTGGGATATGCCAGTTAACTGAGATGTATGTTTGACTTGCTTGATTTTGAAATCAGGTTATGAAACAATTTAATTTCCTGCAAATAGGCTGTTTAATGCTGGTGCACCTTTAGTTAAAGTATTTTGCTTCCTTGCCTGCATAATTATCACACAATAGGAGTCAAGATAGCTCCTTTCGGATCCTGAAAGGCTTTCTAGTAGAAGTTTTTCAGTAGTGAGGAAATAACTCATGAGTCAGAGCATCTGTACAGAGACTGGGGCAGTTGTTTTTGCATTAATTAACCAAATGCTTTCTGGGTTTGAAATTAGTATTTAGCACTGATTTCAGTTTATAAGCACCTAAAACACAATAATGCAAGTAAATAATTTCTACTATAATATGGATGAAATGGAATGACTTAGTGTGTGGTATAATATAGTTTTGAATTTTACAGAGTACATAACTGGAGAAATAACTTAAGATTTAGAAAGAAAAGGAGGGGTATAGGCTAGATCACAAATTTATGAGAGTATACATGAGAGAAAACTGAGACTGGAGCTATTATAGATTCCTCCAAGACACAAAATCTTGCAGGTGAGTTTAACACAGAAAAATGAATGGTGCCAAAGCCATAGCTTAAAACTCAGTGCCAAAAAATTCATTATAATGTCCTTTGGGAAACTGTCAACACAAGTTAATTACTCCATCGATAAAACACCCCTGAGAATCAACATAGCAGTAAGGGATCCAGGAACATATGTAGGCAGTAGACAGTAGAAGTCAGAATGTGAATACTCTCTTCTACACTGATTGCCTAAAGGCTCTGTCTCTGTATTCAGTCTCCTACAGGCTGCTGAGAGGTGATCTTTGTCTGGTTACATGGCTTCCTCAGACCCTGCCTTGATGGCTGCATTGCACATATGCAAAACAAACAGCATCAGAGACACTAGATCCAATGATCTGAATTCTGCTTGCGACACAAACAGAACATGCTGGAGAGACAGATATGTGCCCAAAGGATACTATGGAATATGCTCTCCATTCTTGTAAAACAGAGTTAGTCCCTGACCTATTCAAACAAAACCTTAACAATTGGATGGGAAATTGTAAATTTACCACAAGTCTGGTCCCCATGTGCCTTATGAACAGAGACCATCAATAAGACTTACACCCCCCTTACAAATCCTTAGGTACCTGTCTAATAGCATATTCCCTTGCCCACCCAGTATGGTACTTGTGACCCAAGTGGTTTGAGGTATGTGACTAGTCGTGTAAGGCCCCTAGTGGGTGTTAGGCTAGTAAGAACTTATGAACCTATAAAGTGGAAGATATGGAAGAAGCCTGGAACATGACTCAGAAAATCCACAGAATATTTTTAGAATAAGGCTTGAGATGCAACAATGTAATAGAAAATTATCTCTAGCATGGTGTAAAAGTTAATGAGATATAATTGGAGAAAGTATAATGACAGAAAGCTTCCGGATCTAAAGGAAAAAGAGGATAACTGGTAGGTGAGGCACAAAGAATGTCTGGAGTTATTGGGAAATGTAATGCAGAGATAACATTTATTGGGAGAAGGAGGTGAATAACACCAGGAATAAAGAGTATAGTTATAGGATATTGCACAGCCCAAAAAGTAGATAAGAAATAATTCAACAGCAGTGCTACAGTAAAGCAGTTTATATATGGGTGGCTGCTGACATAATGACAGCAACTACCTTTATTAAGTCTTCTCTCCCCAGGACTTTTTCAGTCGTTTCCAACTCCTTAATAGAGGGATCTAGAATTCCAAACCCTAACATATATTCTGCTGGGTGGTTTTCTTCCAAGTCAATCAAGGGGTGAGATTTTAGAGATCTTTGGTGAGCATGATGTGCTGATGGGCTGTTGGAGTACAGTCTCTCTTGCCAAATTGGGATGGGAAGAAGCAGATCAAATAGCCTTCATAGATTCAGGACTGAGGTACAGAATGGAATCTCAGGTGAATGATTTAGCTTTCTGTTGGGGTTTGCTGCAATACTTTCTGGAATGTTATGACTAGCATCGTCTATCATAGACAGCTCCAGAGATTTCACAGAATTTCTAATGCTTCAGCATGAACTGGAAAATTAAAACTTAGTCACTGATTATTTTTCTGCACCATCAGAGTGGAAGGGAATGTAATCTGCACTAAAAAAACAAGCTCCTTAAAATGTCTTGGAGCTGGGATTAATAACTTTCATGTGTTGAAAAGGTTGATTCAATAATTGGAGGAGAGGCACACAACAGACACAGTGGTCTTGCATGCAGCATCCCTCTCCCCAAGATGTCCAAGGCACATTTTCATGATCTCTGTGATAAAGGGTTGAGGGAGGGTGGAGGGGTTTTATGCAAAAACCAAGAGTGCTCAGTTGAGGAATATGAGGAGAAGGTAACTTAATCAATTGTTAAAGCTCCTTGGCTAAGAAAGTCACAAGATCCTGTCCTACCACCCCCTCAGAAGAGCCAGACATGAAATTATTATTCCACTTGACTCTTCTCTGTGTCATTAGTCTTGGTCTCTGTAACTTGTAGGTTTAAGCAGTAAAGATCTTCCATCTGATCATAGTGCAGTTGAAGCATGGATTTCTGCTACTATGGAAACAGATGCTGTTCCTCTATGCTCTCTTTAACCACTGTGATTTGCTTCAAGCTTTCCTGAAACTTCATCATCTGGGATGTGGAGTCTATAGAAGTTTGTAAGGCTGCAATCTCAATTATAATACCCTTTGATCCCCAGCAGTGGTCTCCTGCTTGAACCTAAGGGCCATGTTCAGTGCACCAACAAAATAGCTGTAGAATGATATTCTAGTGGATGATACGGTCTGACAAAACAGGTTCTACACTACTGGTAAAATACAGAGGTAATGCGATACAGAATATGTAAAAATAGCCCCAAAGAGAGAATAACAGTTACAAATTACCAGTTTAGCTCTGTATCACTGAACTGCATCTGAATACCAGTAAATAGCATAAGTGCACTCCAGCAGTGGTATTGTTAGCCAAATACAGTGACTCAATGGCAAAAAAAAAAAAAAAAAACAGTGGTCTTGGAACCACATGGTCTTAGAATGTCTCCCAAAGTAATTCAGGGCATACTTTTCAACCTTTTAGAACAAGAAATTAGGACAAAGCCAAAAAAAGGGTGAGAAAGGCTCAAAAATAGGGACAATTTTAAATATTGCTCTTACAAACTTAGAAATGTGATAGAATAACAGGTTTTGCATTAGCATAAATTTTCTGAAGAGTATGAAGTCTGAAACTCAAATGTCTGTCATTATTTTCCAACTTGAATCTTTAATGACGCCACTAATTTGCCAGAAAACCACATTTTTATGAAAAATGAACCAAAAATATGAGGCAAAAATCTGGACATTCTGCAAAAATCTATACAGTTGAGAGGATTTCAGGGGTACATAATAAGATGTTTCTGTAGGTCTACAAAACACATTTAACAGTACTATCAAACCCTTATAGCCCATCAATGTTGGTACAAGGACAGACTGATTGCTCATGTCCTGGATGGACTCCATATAGCTTTTACTGAATCAGATGCTACACTATTTGTTGATGTTTACTTTGTGGAAACCTGTCATGGCCTACCTAAGTAGGCTGAGGAGCACATGCTCTCTCTAACTGAAATGTATTGTTATGTCTCTCCTTATGAAAATGAAGAATGCTACTCCAGTTTGTCAGCTTGTTGGTGTTGTTCCTGTCTTCTATATGACATTAAAAGGGGATAGTAACCACCACACCCACAACAATGTCCATCACTTTTAGCATTTCTGACCAAGTCCCATTCACTTTCTTAGTCTTGTCACAGTGAAAATGTTTAATCACTGTGGTCATAGGACCAATGTCACTAGTAACTTCTGGCAGTACCACTTCAGAAGAGGACATGACCATTTGATTCAGAAGTTCTTCAAAGTATCCTTTTTATCTTCTGAAATGCCCCTAGCAGATGTCACCCTTGTTCAGAATAGTTTGGGCTATAATATCCCTTTCTTCCCTTAAGTCCTATAATGTTTAGCTAGAACCTCTCTGATACCATCTGAAAAATCATTCTCCATGACCACAGCAAATATGCTCCACTTCCAGACTTCACTTCAGGAACTTCCTCATTTGCTGTCTTCCTATCGGTAAGGTTTGACTATGGAGCAGGAGCAGCTCGTGCTATAGGACTGTGGGACGGCAGTCATCCCACCTGTAAAATGGGTCCCCCGCCTGTGTAAACCTGAAGACCCCCCCCCCACTAACATAGCCTATTTCTTTAACTTCATAACTCATTTCATTACTGGGGCCTGCCAGAATGCCATAAGGTTACCTCCATAACAATCACTGGTGACTTTTCAGCTACATTTGTTTGTCACTATCTCAGTCACTATGGTCTTTAAAAGAATCCATTTGAACACCTTGTAACCATCTTCCTAATGTATACAGCTGGAGCTCTCTTGAAAATATTAGTGGAACACATCCAACACAAAAGCATCTGCTTAGCATTTCCAAGACACTATTAAATGTTTAGGTTTTCTGGGTATGTCCAGCCACCGCTTCAGTCATCTGAGCCAAATGGCCACAAAATGGTGATCAGATGAGACCTCACCACCTCTTTTGTTGTGACTGTCCGGATCCTATAGGCTGGTGAATCTTTGTGTTTATGGGAACAAACAGGCAGAAGAGTGAAACTTCATTTTTTGACAATTCCCTTTTGAACTGTTTGCCACTAAGCTGTTTCAATTTACTTCAGCTCATCTGAAAATGCTTGAGGATTTTTTTCACAATTCTGTACGAGTGGATATTGAGTTTCTTTTGCTAACTTCTATTTCTCCCAGCCATCTCAAAAGAGATGATTTTGTTGCCTTCTGTGATTTTTTTCTTTTTTTTGTGGTTTCTTGACATTCTGCTCTGACTTCTAATAAAGGTTCGAAGTGGTTTGCTGGATCTGTCGTTAAGTGTTTTTACAAACACTGCAACATAATGAAAACTGAGCCCTTACCATTTTGAAACTTTAAAATGTAATATTAACTCTTCTATCGGGTAATGGATATGAATGATGAGAAATATTAATGGACTGCATACTTGCTTACAATAAATGCATTAATACTGTCATTGTTACTGCATCTGGGTTACTCGACATTTTCTTATCTAATATGAATTTATTACAATACTAGATAAAAAATAATACACATCACATGCAATCATATGGCATAAGAATGCTGATTTTCTACTTAAAAATAGGTACCACCTGAGTCCTGGAGAAGTGTTATTTGACAGTTTCAGCTCAGCTACTTATTTGTAAGCACTTAGCCACAGTGTAAATGATTAGCTGCCCTCTGATCAGAAATAGTCACCCTCTTCAGCCTACGAGTCTACATGTGGACTATCTTCACCTGTCTCTCAGAAGTTCCTGTCTATCTAAAGTTACTCAGTTCTGCCTGCCCAAGTGATCTCCCTGGCCTTTGTATTTTAATCATCTAGTTCTCAAGCACCTGTTTCCTGTCCAGAGTTGGTGGCATCAGTGTCCTGAACTTTTATATACCATTTCAGCAACTTCTGAGAACTAACTAAATATTCCTTCTGTAAGGAAATAAATGTTGGTAGTTAAGCAGTAATTTTAATGACTAATGATCTGCCCATTCTCCTGATAGCACCCATAGATAATTGCAGCCCTTGTGGAAATTTTTCTTCCCTTGGGAATGAAGAAGTGCTACACAAGGACCCCCTGCAAAGCATCCAGTACCTTTTGCCACATTAGTCAAGATTTCTTTATGGCCAAAAGGCAGACACAAACATCTTTGGTGCCGCACCGTGGCTGGTAACAATTAGGATCCACAAATTATTTCTGCTTTGACAAGTCAAGCCTCTGAGTCAGTTGAGTCAAAGTTTTCAAAAATTAGCTCTTCAAGCATTAAGTACAAATACCACACTATCGGTAAGGTTTGACTATGGAGCAGGAGCAGCTCGTGCTATAGGACTGTGGGACGGCAGTCATCCCACCTGTAAAATGGGTCCCCCGCCTGTGCATAAAATAAAGTCCCCAGTCCCCCCACTGTCCACCGTAGAACATATAAAAATAAAAAAAATCTCGGATTCCGCACATGCGTACTTAGTTCCTGGCTGCTGTGTTAGGCAGACCAGAACTCCAAGCACGCATGCTCAGGCATTCCTGAGCTCCAGACTGCTCAGTTAGGCAGTCCGAATAGGGAAGGGAATTAACTCCACCCTTTCAACCCAGAGATCTGTGCGGTGACGACCGCACAAACCAGGAGGTCACCAGACTGCATCGCCCACAGGCTGGACCAATAGCAGGAGGCTCCAGCCTCCTCACATCTCATGGGAGACCAAGACCACAGCATGCACAGGCTAGTATGGAGGACAGGACAGGATCGCATTAATATGGAGGACCAATCAGGGAAAAGCAGCAGGAGACCACAGCTGCAGAGTACAGGATCGCCATATGGAGGACCAATCGGGGAAACAGGACTGCATGCATGGCTGTTCTGGAGACAGATGTGTATAATTCCCCACTTTCTTCAGGGTGGTGGGTAGAGAATAAGGCTTGAACCCTGTACCTTGGGTCCAAGTGACAAGAGCCTGAACAACCACCATTTCTAAAGCATTTACGGATTTTTGCCTCATATTTGTTCTGTTCCTCATAAAATCTGTGGTTTCTGTATTTTTTTTACTTAAAACAGACAGTAGACAGTGGTAACAGTGGTGCAGTGGTAGCAGTGTTGCCTTACAGCTATGGGTTGTCTGGTTTGATTCTTGGCTGTGGTGCCTTCTGTGTGGAGTCTGCATGTCCTCCTTCTGTTTGTATGGGTTTGCTCTGGTGTTCTCAATGGATATTTGTCCCTGTTTTTTGGACTGTATTCCCCCATTATTGGCTTCGTCCAGGTTTTTTGTGGCAAGGTTGAGAGCTATGGTGATAGCTGAACTCACTGAATATGTTTGGAGGCTGTATTCCCCCATTATTGGCTTTGTTCAGGTGTTTTGTGCTAAGATGTTGACAGCTATGGTGAGAACTGAATTCACTAAATGGTAGCCATTTAAGTTTCAGTCTTCCTTTCTTTCATAAAAATAGATGATTTGGCTGTTTTGCACAGGAACCTGGGTTCAATACTTGGCAGTGAAATGTATGGTGGTAACACAACTTTTTATTCTAGCAACTTTCCAACATTATACAAGCAATATTTAAAATGTGTCCCTAGTTTTGGGGCTTTTGTCCCCCCCCAAATAAATGTTGGCTTTGTCCAGATTTCTTGTGCTGCAATGTTCAGAGATACAGCCAAGTGTCAAATAGATTTTACAAGGAGCTGAGAGCTGCAGGGGAACAAAAGTTTAGTGCTGCTTATGCTGAGTTTGCTTGCATTGTAAATAGCACAACAGCTAGTATACTTGCTTTTGATGCAGAAGGCTGTGGGTTCTACTCCCACAGTAGGTAGATCCATTGCTAATACTGTACTCTGTTGTAAAGGGGATGGATGCTGCAGTCCTCTTTGGCGAAGATACTTAGTAACTATGAACCTGTTATCAGTTTGCCATCGATTCCCTATTGCGATATTACTAGCATTATCATTTTTTAATGCAACATAAGCAATTTATTCCTCAAGGGCAACAGGCACTTTATTTGTAGATGAAGCAATGACATATAAAGTTGTTTGCTAGCAGTCACCTCTTCATTAGTTAACAGATTTCTTTAATGTGGAATTATTTAGATGGCTTTTACTTCTTCAGAGATTGTGCATATTTACTGATACTGGTGGACTGTTGAAGTTTGAGTAGACTTTTATGATGGAAATGTTCTGAACTGGGCAGTTCAACTGTACTGTATTGTACAAGGAATATAATTTAATACAGTCAGGAAGGTGTATCAAAGAGCATGTGTATGTTTCGTGTTCAAGCGGCCTATGATTTGAAAACAGCCCAAAATTAATTTTTATCTGCCACTGGGTTTCAATGCTGTTTCAATGAATGTGAGTTTCAAGGGCAGAGAAGTTTTAATGCTAAGTCTATTTTATTGTGAGACTGCATTGCTTTGTTTAGCAGATATCCATTAGGGTTTATGCTGTAAAATATAAAATAAAACTTTCAAATGAAATACATATCATCGCAGAGGTAAAGCAGTATGCACTTTACAGTATTTATGGCAAATGGGGCGAAATAACCAAGGAATGGGACATTGGAATGGCTACAGGGGGGACGCTCCATTTGACCATGATTTTGTGAAGGGGTGAAGGGCAGCTAACTCTGACAGCCCCGGCTGAACTATACATCTCAACTGTCCAGAATTTTGCATAATGAATAGATTTTTGCTTCTTATTTTTGGTTTGTTCCTCATAAAATTTGTGGTTTTCTGCCAAATCATTTAGGAATGAAGTCACTAAATAATGACAGACATTGAATTTTAAACGTCATTAACTTCAGAAAAATGCATGCTAAAGCAAGACCTGTTATTCTATCAACTGTCTTAAGTTTATACAAGAGCAATTTTTAGTACTGTTTGCATGTTCCCCAAATATATTTGGCCTTGTCCAGATTTCCTGCATTAAGAGGTCGAGAGGTACGTGCAAATAAATTGCTTTATAGAATTAGGAATATCCATACCTCTCAACTTTTCCCAATTTTGTCTCAAAATGTTGCTCTCCCCCTAATAATCCCTCTGCAAAATGGCAATTTTGGAAGAAAATGTAGAGGGTTTACAATTATAAATAACTGTAATGATCAGAGTTATAGATTACTTTTATTTCAGAAATGCATGTAGATGATCTTATTTTGTCAGCTGCTCAAGTTAACAGTACTAATTTTAAAAAGGTGTCCCTTCTTTGACAGGTTCCCAGCTGTATTGTGTGGCAATTTTATATTTTTGCATAACATTTTTGGTCTGTTTTTCATAAAATTGTGGTTTTCTGGCAAATTAGTAGCAAATCATTAAAGACTGAAGTTAGAAAATAATGGCAGACATTTGAGTTTCAGATTTCATACCTTCAAAAATTCATGCTAATGCAAGACCTACTACTATTCTATTATCTTTCTAAGTTTATAAGAGCAATATTTATTTTTGGGCCTGTGTCCCACGTCTATGTATGGCTTTGTCAAGATTTCTTGCTCTGAGGTTGAGAGGTATGAGTGTCAGAGCCATCACCATCAGCCAGAGACATTTCAAACTGTGACCTACTTGTTGCACCCCACTCCCCATTGTAGTGGCTCTGGATGTGTCCAAGCAAGGCAAGGAGCAGTTATGCAGTGTAAGTGTGCAGAGTATTCCCCCATCCAAGGTAGACCACAAGTACGACCGTGGCTTTTCATCTGTCTTTGATTTTGCAGAATGTTCTGATTTTCTGTCATATTTTTATATTGTTGATTTATGCTTCTTATTATTCAGAAAATGCATGCTGTTGCGGTGCCGTTGCTCTGTATTAAAGTAGCAATGCTTTATTGACCATCAAGTAAGCTTGTCAGAGATGGTAAGATGCAAGTAAGCTTTAATAAGCATACCATTAAAGAATTACCAACACTGAAAGCCTTTTCATTGTTGCCATGCTGAGAATATTTACATAACTAGATAACGTATAAAAGCCTTAGGTATTGAAATGCATATGACAGTATTTGAAATAAAGGACAGGATTACAGTATTTTCAGAAGCTCATTACATTTTTTGGAGACTTACAGTTATCTTTGCAGGCTTTACCCATAAACTAAACAGAATGCCAATCTATCATGTTTGGTCCATAACTTGTGCAGTAATCCTTTAAGCAATTTATCTTGAGCTTGTTTCTTGTTCGCTGTTCATTTTTTACTTTGATCGTGTGTTCCCCATGAAACAAGTAGATAGTTATAGTCAGGTAGCAGGTCTTTTTTGGATAAGAAACCTTTTTACAAGTGGGGGTATCACAGAGATTACTACTTTCAGCATGTTACTTGGTAATTTTATAAAGCTGAATATAAATTATAATTAGAACTGCTGTGCAAGGAGAAGTGGTTTGAGCTGAGTGCTGCTTGTTTTATTTTATACTTGATTTTGACTGGCATTCCAGTAATGTATTTAAAAAGCAATTTATTTTTTCATGCCTCACAACCTTTGTGTTTCCATCTAGATATTAAGTAAGTTGTCATGTAGCCAATGCATTGAAATATTTTTTTCTTCTATGTTTCATTTTGTCTTGATTGGACTCTTGTAATGACAGTTTGGCACCCAGGGCAGCGTATTTAATTAAAGTTCCAGTTGTTGTGGTTTTGAGCATAGCTCTACCCCTTTCTAGTTGGTCACACTCCTTCCCATTGGCCCCACCCATTCAGCTGTCTCCTGCAGCCCCTCTTTAATTTGAAGTCACCAGCCGCAATTGCTATGGAGACTGAACCATGTTGTCATAGGAACACAGGAAATCTATGAGTATACCAGTACGCATTCAGAAACTACAAATAGGTAAACCTTCACTAAGTAAGAGAGGCCTCACTTATAAAGATAGTCTGAATGTAGTATGAACAGTTCTGAAAGGAAATGGTAGCACAGTGTGTGTCCAAATTATTGTTGGGGACAGTCCAATATTGTTTTCTTCTCTGCATTTGGAGGTATCCTCCAGAGAGAATGACAGAAAGTGACAGTGAGTTTAAAATAATAGAGCTGAACAAGCTCAACAGCACATTGTTGGTGGAGCAGATATAGCTTCACTTTCAAAGACCTCAGCAAAGGGATATCAATGAGTTGAAACCATTGGGACCCATGTAAACATCTATGAATTAGAAGAAAACTGCTGGTTTAGACATCTCATTAATGGTATTAAGGACAGAGAAGTGAGCACTAAAAGGGCCTATAACTATGATAAAACTGTTGATAGTGAAATGGGGCCTAGAAGTCTGAATTTGCAGTATTTAGGAACATCTAAAACTGTACCCAAAAGAGAGTTATGACTTTTCCTGAAAACCTTCAAAAAGATTTACAGCAAATTCTGAGTGAATATATAATGTGTACTTAGTAGAATATCTGGTGCAAATGAAATAGGCCCCTGGAGACCATTCTAAGGCCAGCAAAGGGAAACATCTTGACTGAAAGCAGAGCATATGCACTGATTATCCTCCAAGGCTGTAATATTACAGTTTTTGTAGTCTTTTCCTGGTGGTTGTAATCCACTGCAAATAACTGAAAAATAAATATATTCAAAACCTGTATTGCACTTTGTTAACTATATTTATTTGAATTGCTGCTTCTTTTTTACTGATTGTGTCTGCATTTTTTTTCTGCACTTTAAAATTCTATACTACTGCCTTATACAGCATAGGCTAGATTCAGATTTGCTGAATCTATACTGTTTGGTATCACTGTGCTCTAAACCAGCCATCTTATATTAAGAGAGCATTCTAGCATCCTTGTGGTAGAAGTGTGTAGCTCAGGTTTCATCTGAGTTGGGGATTGCTGGAGAAAGGCCCAGCTGGGGCTTTCCCATGGCTAGTTTGTCTTAAAACTATTGAATTTCACCTGTATTTAAGCCTGGCATTTGCACGTAGCTGTACATTGTGTAACAGGGGTTAGCGGTGCTCTGTATATATGCAAACACCTGGAACCTTTAATTTTCCATAGACGTCTGTCAGTAGAACCCTCCCAAGTCCTCGATGCTCTGCAGGCAACTCAACTGCACACTGAGCAGCAGCGCGACAGCTCTTCACCCTAAACTGTCAACAGAAGAAGCCCCTCTGTTATTCCTGCATCATAAACTGATCTAACTTATCCACATGCAAACAGTACTATGGTATATACCTGCTATTATAGATGGTCACTTTCCCACCACTTCTCCAGCCAGCCTCATTCACTTGAGCATACTGAGGCATTGTAGCAATTGCCCTCATGTATACTGACAACCACTTGGTCCTGATACAAACAAATACCATATGTGAGAGATGTAATTACACTATCAATTTGGAAACAATTCTTTCATGTAACAAAAAACAAGATATCAAACAGGTTGTCAGTTCACGCACTTTACCTGTCACAGAAGTTAAGTATACAACACATAAACCCGGATACATGGAGGTATTCACTAGAAGTCTACCAAAAATCAGAGACCTCCCATGTGCAAATTATCTGCACACACCTCAACATGTATAGAAACCACTGCACATAACAACACACATATCAGTGTCTCACCAAATAAGCCCCTAAGTTAAAACACCTCAAAACCTAATGTCTTGGTCATAGGCAATTCCATAGTGAGACACACAGATAACCCCCTCACCAGGCTGGACAAGGAGAAGGCCATGGTCAACTGCCTATTGAGTACCAGGATCCATCAGATCATGCATGCACTCAGGTCACTCAACAATAAGTACTGTTAAGACTTTGCCATAGTCCATGCTTAGGTGAATGACTTGAGATGTACCTCCCTAGACTACAGGAAGAGAAACATGACTGAACTCTCAGATTATGTGTCCCAGGCAGGTATGACCCTAGCCCTAAGCAGCATTCTACCTTCACCCAGGATGATACCACAATATAAACAAAAGAATGACTGACTTTAAAAATTAGCTTAGCTTCTGGTGGCAGTCCAGGAGGTTCCAATATCTGTCAGCCTGGGAATACATGGTCGACAGGCTGAGATGGTCTGTATGTGTCTGTCCTAGGCTTTTGGATACTGGCTAAGATTCTTGCCTCCCCCATGGTGCCTTTTTTTAGGTAATGTCAAAATGTCAAAATTTCCGACATAGCAAAATCCACTTGAGACAAACTCAAGGTTCTGCTGCTTAATGCTAGGATTTTAAATATGAAACTGCACTCTCTGGAAGTACTCTAAAGACATGCTTCTGGAGCATTTCTCCCCGGGCCTCCGCTGAAAACAGGATCTGTGGAACCTAGTCAGACATTCCCGGTCAACAAATGTTAAATAAAAAAAAATAAAAAATAAACTCCTCACCTTGGAAGATGCTGATATCTGTGCAGATTCTGAAACATGGTTCAAGGCCATAGAGAGCATCCCAGCTGTACAAGGCTACAATGTCTTCCATATATTCAAACTTCAGAATGAGCATGAAAGAACCAAAGGTGGAGGTGTAGCCATCTTCATTAAAGCTAAGTACACCACGAGACTGGTTAAGCAGTGGAGCTCTCTTGAAATATTCCATGCCCAATTAACTATAGGCAAAGCACCCTATCACATCATTGCAAGCTGTATGTCCTCCCCCATGAACTAAGAGAAGCACAATACCTACCTGGACTTTATTTATTTATTGTATTTATTTATTGACATTTGTTAACCGGGTTTGTCCAACTCGGCTTGTGGCCCATTTGCAGTGGAGACCCGAGGAGAAAAGCTCCAGTAGTACATTTTAAACAAGTACAATTTTAAACAATATTGATATACTAGCAGTTATAGCAAAAAGATTCACATATGTTGGGTTACATGCATAAAGTTAAAGTTGCATTAACAAGAAGCTAAGTAACAATTTTACATTGATATAGTTCAATAGGTCAACAATAAAAACATTTTGTTTGTATAAAATTATGCAAATGCATAGTAGACACATTGGAGAGAGAGGTGTAATGAGGTACTAAGTATAGTCCTTTTGAGGGTACATAAAGGGAAGGAAGACTAGGTAGGGTCATGGCAAGGGCAGGTTCTAAAATTGAGAAAATAAGCTTTTAGTTCATTTTTAAAGTGTGAGGTGTGGGAGATTGAATGTAAGTCAAGGGGAAGTTTGTTCCAAGCATGGGCAAGGGAGTGTTTGCAGAGTAGTTTGCCTACTGACCTTTTTGGGTGGTAGATATCACGTAATTGTTGGTTAGAAGTACGGAGGGTCCGGGATGGGATGTAGATGGAGACTAAGGAAGATAGAGATGGACAGAAGGAAGGTTTATAAAGAATAGAGTGTAGCATATGAAATTGATAAGATAGCAGAAATTGGGGAAGTTCAAGCCATTGAAGAGAGTTTAAAGAAATGCAGTGGTGTGAGTTGTATGGGGAGTTAGTAATGAATCTTGCTATTTTATGGTAAGTCTGTTGGAGTTTGTTTAGAGTGGAGGCCTGGATATTGGTAAGAAATGCGGCAGCGTATAAGAGGGAGGGGAGGAGTAGTGCCTGGCCCAGGGTAAGTCTAGATTCAAGGGTTAGGAATTTTTTGTTCCGATATAGCAGACCTAGTTTCTGGTTTGTTTTTTTTATACATTGGAGTATGTGTAGGTTGAACTTGAGTTCGTCATCGATAATGACCCCTAGGAGTTTTGTGTGGGTGTCAGGTTGGATAGTTGTATTGTTAGAAGATGTAATAAAAAAGGAGGTTTTGTGATGAGAAAGAGAACGGAGAAGGAAAAGTAGAAGTTTGTTCTTTTTGGGATTTAGGATCAATAGGTTGTGAGAGAGCCACTGTTCAGTGGATAGTAGGGCCTGTTGGGTCAAGGAGTGTAGTTCAGGAATGTTATTTGAGATGGATATAAGTGTGGAGTTGTCGGCATACTGAATAAGGGAGGATTCTTTGCATAAGGTGTAAAGATCATTGGTGAAGATGTTAAACAAAATGGGTCCCAAGATGGAGCCTTGGGGAACACCAGTGGAGATGGGAAGGAAAGGTGAGGAGGATGAGAGCCATTTGACAGATTGTTCCCTGCCAGATATGTAACTATTAAACCAGGCAAGTGCGGAGGGGGATAGGTGGAGATTTGCGAGTTTGGATAGTAGTAGAGGATGAGAGACAGTATCAAAGGCTTTGGAGAGATCTAGGAAGAGACAGGGAATGAGTTTATTGTTGTCTAGGGCCTCTGTAATGATATGAGTGAAGGAGAGGAGGGCAGTGGTGGTGCTGTGGTGAGGACAAAATCCATGTTGGGTAGGGGTAAGTAAGTGGTGTGTGAGGAGATGATTGGGAAGCTGTGAGTGAATACATTGTTTCTAATATCTTGGAGGGGGGGCAGAATGGCAATGGGTCAGTAGTTTGAGGGGTCAGTGGGTTTCCACCTTTATGAAGAGGGATAGTTAAGTAAGATTTCCAAAGGGTGGGTACAGTTGATTCCAGAATAGATTGATTAATTAGTATAGATATAGGATAGGCAATTGCGTCAGCAGCAAGTTTGAGGAATGTAGGAGATAGATTTCCAGTGGAAGGAGAGCAAGGTTTTAGCTTGAGTAGTAGAGATTTGATGTAAGTAATGGGGACTGGCTCAAAAGAAAACAAAGTTGTGTTAGTGGGACTTGGAGGGGTGGGTGTCGAAGTAGAGTTTGGCTTAGAGGTTACCAGATTTTGGATGAAAGAGATAAAATGTTTATTCAGGAGGGTAGCTGTTTCCTGAGAGGAAGAGTTAGGGTATGGGGAGGGATTAGAGGGCTTTCCAGGATGGAGAATGTTGTTGAGAGTTGACCAAAATGTTTGAGGATTGGATTTGATGTTAAGCTGAGCAGAGCTATAGTATAACTTTTTGCATTTAGTTGTATGTTTTTTTGCAAGGTTCCTCAGTTGCCTGTATTTTTGAAGAAAAGGTGGTTGTTTAATTTTAGTCCAGGTTTTCCAAGCATGATCTCTTTGTTTCATAAGAGACCTAGTCTCTTTGGAGAGCCAGGGAGCATAATTTGATTTTTACTCTGATCTTCCTAGAGAATTCTAAGGAGTCTAGAGTATTCATAAAGATGCTATTTAAAGTGCTTACAGCATTGTTTAGGGGGAGGTGTTTTAGGATGGACCAATCTATGTTGTGGAGAATGGAGTTAAATTGGGATGAATTGAAAGTCGATAGTTTTTGACAGTCTTTGATAAGGTGGGGTTTAGGAATATGGGAGTAGTGTCTTAAGATGGTGGTAGGGAGATGATCACCGAGGGAGTCAGGTAAGGTGGTGGGATTGTGGTATTGGTGGGGGGAATTGGTAAGGATCCAGTCTATGATGGAGCTGGAAGTGGAATTTGTATGGAAGCGAGTGGGAGATGTTATAAGTTGGTGGAAGCTGTGTAGGTGGATACTGAGTTGGGGGGAGTCAGTTGTGAGTTTGGACCAATCAATGTTGACATCACCAAGGATAAATGTCTCATATGGTATGTTATGGGACAACCAGGATAGGATGTTTTCAAGAATGGGCAGATTGTTACCAGAAGGAAGGTAGACAGAGGCAATTGCAATTTTTTTGTGGGGATTCAGATGGCAGTTAAGGATGATGATTTCAGCTGGGAGGAAGTCAGGAATTGGGGAAGGGTATGGTAAGAGGTTAAGGTTGTTTGAGTAGAGGATGGCCATGTCACCACCTTCTTTTACAGGTCTATCAGATCGGAAGATATTATAACCTCGTGGGAGTATTTCACTATTTGAGATTTGTGGCTTGAGCCAGGTTTCAGATAGGGAGAGGATGTGAAGGGTATTGAGAGCTATCCATGAGTGCAGCACAGTGACTTTATTTGCTAGACTCTGAATATTCAATGAGTAAATAGTTAAGTATTTGGATGGAGATGATTGTTGTGACTGAGGTTGGTGACTGTTAGATGAGTAAGATGGGGGCAGTGTAGAAGTAGTTTTGGGGAGAGAAGAGGGGCCAGGGTTGGGATGGATATCTCCAGAACAAAGTAGGTTTTTAGTGAGGAGAGTATATAGTAGATGCTAGATGGAGTTTGTATAGTTTTGATGTAGCTTTGTGGGAAGGTTTAAAAACCTGTATTATGGATAGTTTATATAGACTTGAGGTAGAGGTAGTAAATAGATTAGGGGAGATAGTAAAATATGAAGTAGTTGGATATATGTTGTATGAGTGAGAAGTTGGTGAACATAGGAGTGGGTTAGAGAGATTGGAGTGATAAGAGGTGGAGATAAAGAGAATAAGGAGTAGCATAGAAGATATTAGAAAATAATACATGGAATAAACTATGGTCAGAGTAGGTAGAAACAGTGGTATAGAGGAAGTGGTGTTGACCAGATTGACAGATTAGTAAGGTGGTTGTGGCAATAGGCAGGAAGTGGAATTGTAGTGGCTAGTGGGACAGAAAGGGGAGGGTTAGTCAGGTATAAAGGTAATTGTAATGGGGTGGGTGGGAATGGGGGTAGGGTAAGGGAGAGAAGTGAGCCCGAGTGTAGCGGGGGCGAACGGAGGGGGGGCTAGCACCCTGGTCAAGATGAAGTCATAGAAACAATCAGAAAAAGATAGTGAAAAACTAGCTTGAGAGACAATGATATAAAGTTTCTAAAGGTATAGTCACCAGAAATAAAATAAAAAGAAATAAAATATGAGCAGAAGTAAGCTTACAAAAGGACACTGGCCTCAAGCTACTCAAGTATATTTACTTGAAGCAAACCCAGTGCTGTATGGTTAAAATAAGCTACAACAGAGAGGGGCTTTGGAGGGGGAGAGAGAGGTATTACTACCAGCTAAAAGCAAGGCAAAAAAAAAAAAAAAACAATATGTAAGAGTCTGAAGACAGTAAAATAGGGCAGGTGCACTAGGAAAGGCAGTTATGAGTGAGGCTAGAAATGAATTCAGGGAAGGGTAAAGTACAGAACAGGAGAATATACACAGAAACAGTGTGAGGATAGTGGGTAACCAAAGAGAAAGGATAGGAGCTGCTGGCGTCTGATTTTTGTGGCGACTAGCAAAAAAAAAAAAAACACTGTAAATTCTTGTTTTGCTTATAATGTCTAGCATTAATTAAAAGATTAGCTTATGTAGCAGTTATTTACTGGGACACATACTTCAGTGGTATTATTTTAAGCTTAAAATGGTGGCTTCCGGACTGATGGTTAGAGTTGCAGGGTATCTGTTAAGGTCCTCAAACCTGTGTTACCTGTACTGTTTTGTGGCGACTAGCAAAAAAAAAAAAAACACTGTAAATTCTTGTTTTGCTTATAATGTCTAGCATTAATTAAAAGATTAGCTTATGTAGCAGTTATTTACTGGGACACATACTTCAGTGGTATTATTTTAAGCTTAAAATGGTGGCTTCCGGACTGATGTTTAGAGTTGCAGGGTATCTGTTAAGGTCCTCAAACCTGTGTTACCTGTACTGTGGACAGGAGAAAACTGCAGTGAAAAATCGACTAGTGTTCAGTGGTATTATTTTAAGCTTAAAATGGTGGCTTCTGGACCGATGGTTAGAGTTGCAGGATATCTGTTAAGGTCCTCAAACCTGTGTTGCCTGTACTGTGGCCAGGAGAAAACCGCAGTGAAAAATCAACTAGGATTCAGTGGTATTATTTTAAGCTTAAAATGTTGGCTTCTGGACCGATGGTTAGAGGTGTAGAGTATCTGTTAAGGTCCTCAAACCTGTGTTGCCTGTACTGTGGCCAGGAGAAAACTGCAGGGAAAAAAATCACTAGGGTTCAGTGGTATTATTTTAAGCTTAAAATCGTGGCTTCCGGACCAATGGTTAGAGTTGCAGGGTATCTGTTAAGGTCCTCAAACCTGTGTTGCCTGTACTGTGGCCAGGAGAAAACCACAGGGAAAAATCCACTAGGATTCAGTGGTATTATTTTAAGCTTAAAATGGTGGCTTCCAGACTGATGGTTAGAGTTGTAGGGTATCTGTTAAAGTCCTCAAACCTGTGTTGCCTTTTCTGTGGCCAGGAGAAATCCACAGGGAAAAATCCACTAGGGTTCAGTGGTATTATTTTAAGCTTAAAAAGGTGGCTTCCAGACCGATGGTTAGAGTTTCAGGGTATCTGTTAAGGTCCTCAAACCTGGAGTCACTCGTCATACAGGCCAACACATTAGGCATAGGAGATTTCAATTATCACTGCATCGACTGGGTAACATATGCTTGCCCATAGGTTCCTGGACTTTGTCAGTGCAAATGCTCTGGAACAAACAGTCTGTACCCCCATGAGGGGATCTAATGTCCTTGACATAGTATTCCCCAACATGGGTGGTCACTGCAGTTCTCCCTGTGTGATGCCCTCCCTGGTAAAGTTGCACCATAAATCAGTCTCATTTGAAGTAACTACTGGACCCCATACCCCCAAAGTAGCAATAAAACTAAGGAGCTTCTTCAAAGCAAACTACAGCCTACTAAATGGTGGGATAAAAAAGTTTCATACGTTAAGTGCCTGCTGTGACTGGATAACCTAGGAGTATGGTTATTCTTTACTCATTTTGTTCGAGCTGGTACCAGGTTATTGGGGGCTTTCAGGAAAAGTCTGTTAAGTTTGTGTACAGCTTCGTCAAGTGGAGTATTTTTCAGGATAGATCAGTTAATGGAGCTTAGGATTCTATTAATTGTATCACAGTTAAAATTAGTGGGGTTACGGAAAGTTCTAATTAAATGTCTATTAAATGTATCACGGTTAAAAGTAGTGATTTTATGGAACATTCTAATTAAGTGTCTATTAAATGTATCACGGTTAAAATTAGTGAGGTTACAGAAATCTCTAATTAAGTGTTGTTGGACATGATGGTTACCAAGTCTGTTTGTATATACATGGAGGTGGTCACTGAGGCAACTGAGGCCCCTGGAGACATACTTAGTGGAGTCAGACACCCATACCCAGTTGAGAACTGAGCCACAGATTTTAGGACAGTTATAATGTTTAGGGGAGGAAATAAGCTGAGTCAAGCCAAACAGGATGAGGCTGGTTGATGGGTATTTTATGGAGATAATCTGCCAATCAAAATTAATGTTACCTAGGATTATCTTTTTATTAGAAATTGTATGTGAGGTCCAGTTTAGGATATTTTTCAGGACTGTAGTATTTTTGCATGGGGAATATAGAGTACTATAATATATAGTTGTTTAGGTTATTTAGTTAAAGACTGGAGATGAAGAGTTCATCGTTATAGTTATAGGGTAGGATATCAAGATAGTCAGGGTATAGTAAAGGCGCATCACCACCTATTTTTGAGTTCTATCAGGCATGATGATATTATAACCAATGAGTGAAATTTCAGAGTTAAGTATATGGAGTTTTAGCCATATTTCAGTTATGTCAAGAATGTATGTTTATTGTGGGGTATAAAGGCATGGAGTTCTGAAATTTTATTGTAGATTGTAGTAAGAATCTTTGTGTTCAACATCTTTGTATCCTGTACAGGAAGGGTTAAAATGTGAAACTGCATTGCGTGCAAAGAAATAAGCTAAAATGAGTTGTTTTTCTTGTAAGGAATTTGCTGACCAGAAAGGAATGCACAGATGCTACTTTGGTCCAGGCACAGGCCTATCTTGGGACTGACCTCTGACCAAGGAGGAGTGCATAGATGTTACCTTGATGTAGGCACCAACTTATCTTGTGTCTGACTTTTTTTACCATCTAAGGCTCCACTGAGTGAATTTATAGCCTTGACTGAAATTCCTTGTCTAGTAACCAGCTGCTGAGTATGCACGAAAGAGGGTATAAAAACCCATGTAAAGTGTGTAGAAATTAGACTGCTAGCAACCAAGATTTTTGTGGCAGATCTCCATGCATGTAAAATAAACTCTTTTTTGGCCTACCTTCTTTTGCTGCGTGATTCTTCCAGTATATGTTAAGAGTATTAAAAATCTTTTGACATTTCTGGCGCCCAAGAACGTGGGGCCACCTCTTCACGGTACGAATCACATAAGAGGGACTGAAAAACCTGTACAAGAAGGGGAGAACGAATCTCGGGCTCCCTTGAATGGAAAGACCTCCGACGAAGAAGTCGTAAGTAGAGGCCAGTCACTCTTAGATTCGATCCGTGGACGGTGATTTAACGAGGGCGGAAGATCCGCAGTAAGGTAAGCTTTTTATTTGTAAAAGTTTTTTTATTTAAAAGGGACTAGTCATAAAGGAATTTCTTTTGTTTAAAAATTTTACAAAAGACCGGTAGAGATCTCAGGAAAAGGAAACAGTTTTTCTTTTAAATAAGAAAAATGGGAACAGGAAGCAGTTGTTGTGTTAGGAAGGGCTGCTTAAATAAAAGGACTGAGGATGAGGAATATATGTTTAAATTACACCCGAAAAACTTGAAATATATAAAAAAATGGAAGAAAGACTATGGGTTTAGTGGTACCTTGAATAAATCAGAATGTCAAAATCTAGTGAGAGACCTGCATGAGGGACACAGGAGGTAAGGTTAAGAAACAAAAAGGGTAGGATTTCCTCAAGCACAGAAATGGTTAGAAGAAGCTAATAAGAGACATAGGGAACAACTTTCAAATAAGGGAGATGGTGGCTCGAGTGCAAAAGATGCATTTTTTGTCCGAAAAGAGGATGACGAGACATCTGTTGCCTGTCGAGACCGACAGCCCCGCCCTTGTATCCCGAAGTTAGAAAAGACATGGTTAGTCCACCCAAGTATCAGGAAAATGACACAGAGAATCAGGATAAAACTGTACCCCCTGTAGTACTGACAAAACAAGTAGGTGAAACCCTGGAACTCCGAAACCGTAATATAGATAAATCAGAATGGACGCGTAAGGAAGCTGAAATGCAAGAAGATGAATTAAATATAGTATCTACAGACTCATATCCCCTTATAGAAGTAGCAAATCCACAGGCAGGAACACCCGGTCAAGGTCCAACTATTTTAGTTTACCGACCTTGGACACGGGAAGACATCCGAAAAGCTGTGGAGGGCATACCACACCCAAAATTAGACATGACCAAGTTTTGTGAAAATATCGCAGGCATGATAGAAAGTTACAAGCTAAATGCCGTAGAGCTGGAGCAAGTAGTTCGACAAATTTTGGGTCCCGACTGGCACCTGGTCTGTGGGGACTGGGACCCCATAACCAGGGAAGATGATAGACCACTTGCCTACAATTCAGACTCCTACCAAAAGCAGGTTAAGGATTTACTAGACCGTATTATGGAAAAATGGAAGCCTAGGGCAGACTGGACCTGTATCAATAGATGTGTGCAAGAAGACGATGAAAAAGTAGATAACTACTTGCACAGACTTACCCAGTGTTTTGATAACCATAGTGGAATAAGCAAACCACCCAATCAAAAAGATGATTCACCTTATGAACAACAGTTAAAAAATGCCTTTTTAAAAGGATGTAGGACTGCAATCAGTAACTTCATTCACAAACATATGATAGACCATCGGACGGCACGTCTGCAACCCTTACTGGAGTATGCAAGACATGCAGAGAAATATTTAGAAGAAAGGAAAAGGAAACAAGCTCAAACCTTTACGGTGGGTGAAGATGGGACACTTATGCTACTGCAAGGTCCGACTAACAGGGGTAGAGGAAGGGGCAGGGGCAGAGGAAGAGGGAATGTGGGACATTCCGAAGACTATGAAGGCAGACAGAAAAGAGGAGAATGTTTCAAATGTGGCAGAAAGGGACATTTTGCCAGGGATTGCCGGTCTTCTGAAAGAACTAAAACCACCCCGGATCACGAGTCAGCATGACTATATGATGGTGGTGGAGGTGAATCAGACCCGGACAAAAAAGCTGAGGGGCCAGACTCGATAAGGCGGAGTGAAGAGGAAGCTTTTGAGGACGTAAACGAAGAGGGTAAGGGAGAATGCGCAGGATGGGAGAATGAAATGACTGATTTTTCAGACAAAGGTGAATATCAGGTTGTTAATTTAACAGCGCTTGCTGTAACTATGCAGCTAGAGGCACAACCGATTATCACACTTCAAGTGGAAGTAAGGATGTAGAATTTTTGTGTGATTCAGGGGCCTCCAGGACCCTGCTAAAAACCTCTGCAGTGCCATCTGATGTAACTTCTGATGACTATGTATTAGTCAAGGCAGCCAATGGCCGCATTTATAAAGAACCACTATCTAAACCCTTATGGTTTACGGACCCTGAAACTAACCAAACTATCAGATTTCGAGTCATTATTTCCAAAATTTGCCCTGTAAACTTATTAGGAGAGATTTGATGCATGTGTTTGGCATAGCAGCTGTGCCGACTGCATCAGGGATTCTAGCCAAACGAGTAGAAATTCAAGATGTTATGTTGCAGGTGGGGCAGGGTGATTTACACTACTGGTACAGTAATGATCTTGTCGAAACTGGACCACAAAATGTAGTTAATGAGCTAACTAATTTAGCCTTAAGCAAATATGGCACACAACCGCCAGTGGTAGCTAAACAACTACATTGTACAATGTACTACAGAAAGCATGTAGGACCAGACGACAAATATGAAGAGCAATTCTTTAAACACAAGGTCACAAAAATCTTGTTACAAAACCTATATTGGGATAAAGCAGGAAATTCTGCAGTTACATGCAGTCTTACAAAAGATATGCAGTTACTTTTTCGCAATAATTCTATTGCACATGTCTCTGTAACAAGGGAAGAACAAATGGCATGGTATCTGGTGGGGAGGAAAGTTACTGAATGGGCTAAAATGATGCCAGAACAGTTGGCATGTAAAGGCGTACAGGTACAAAGACTAAATTGGGTCACCCAGGCTAGACCAACAGTGCACCTCCGTGAAGACAGGCTAACGCCACCCGGGGGAGGGCCATTCTGACTATATCTCCTAACCCCGCAGGAAGAATTAAAGTTACAATCAGTGCCAGACTCCTTATGGTCCCGCGGGCAACATGACATTGGGCTAATAAGAACAGCAGGACAGGTTAAAATAACTCCAAAATCCGACTTTAGACCTCACAAACGTCAGTATCCGTTGAGTAAAAAGGCAGAAGAAGGCATTCTACCAGTGATCACGGCTCTATTACAAGCTGGGGTTTTAATTCCATGCACAGATTCACCGTGTAACACACCCTTGTTCCCAGTAAGGAAACCGGATGGGACCTGGAGAATGGTACAGGATCTGCAGGCTGTGAATGCTGCTGTGGTACCAAGGGCTCCTATGGTCCCAGATGGTTTACTATCAAATTGTCGATCCCGTTTTGTGCGACGCGCATTGCCCGAACGCGGAACTGCGAACGTCACTACACCGACGCCCAGATGTGCGAACGGCAAAATCTCGCCCCCATCCGACCCATGGTAGCATGGGTGTGGAGGTGTTGCGCGGCCGGTAATGTCGATCGTCGGAGTTTCGCGGTTTCGGTTCGCTATCGAAACGGTTTCGGTGTTTCGGTTCGCGCAAACGCGTCGATGGGGTCGCCGTTCGCACGGAGTGCATTCGAACATTTAATAGTAAACCGTCCCAGATCCATCTGTTTTGTTAAATGATATCCTTCCCACAGATAAGTATTTTTCTGTCATTGATATCAGTAATGCATTTTTTTCCATCCCTCTACAGGAAACTAGTAGGTTTTGGTTCGCTTTTACGTTCATGAGCAAGCGGTACACCTACACCAGACTGCCGCAGGGATATTGTGAAAGCCCTACAATCTTTTCACAAGAAATGTCAACAAACCTGGCACAGTTTCAACCGGAGCATGGCTGTCATCTACTGTTATATGTGGACGACATCTTACTGGCTGCACCCACGGAGGCTGTCTGTGAGTCCGAAACTATTCGGTTATTGCATTTCTTGGCGAAAGAGGGACATAAGGTAAACAAATCTAAATTACAATTTTGTAAAACTGAAGGACGATATCTAGGCTATATCATTTCAAATGCTGGTAGACAACTAGATAACTGTAGGAAAGAAGCTATTTTACAGGCACCAATGCCCAGTACGAAAAAAGAAATGATGTCATTTTTAGGAATAACTAACTTTTGTCGTAGTTGGATTCCCAATTATGCAGAGGAAGTGAGTTCACTTTCAGAACTTATTTTTACACTTCCCATGGCAGCACATGATGCGCTGAAATGGACAGATAAGGCAATACAGGCATTTACTAGGGTAAAGCAACTGATAGCAGGATCCGCAACACTTAGCTTCCCTGACTATACGAAACCTTTTGTTCAGACAGTAGATTGTAAGCAGGGTTTTATGACATCGGTTCTGTTGCAAATTTATGGGGATAAGTTGAGACCATTAGCTTTTTATTCCAGTAAACTGGACACAGTGGCACGATCATTGCCACACTGTGTACAAGCAGTAGTCGCAGCTGCACTGGCCGTGCAGGCATCTGCAACCCTAGTTTTGTTTCATGACCTTACTTTACGGGTACCGCACTCTGTCGCGGTAATACTTCTACAGGATAAAGTTACCTTTCTCTCTCCTAGCAGACACTTGTCCTGCATGACAACATTACTATCACAACCACACATGACCATTGAGCGATGCACCACTCTAAATCCAGCCACGCTGTTACCTACAGCTGATGACGGTGCCCCTCACGTATGTTTAGACTTAATACACTCTAATGTCTTACCAAGACCAGACCTTAAGGATCAGCCTTTGGCAAATTCAGATTGGACCCTGTTTGTAGATGGGTCAGCACGTAAGAATGAGGCAGGTATTACACAAGTGGGTTATGCAGTCACAACTGAGACTAAGGTACTAGAGGCAAAACCTCTCCCCAGGAATCTGTCCGCAAGCGCTGAATTGATTGCTTTGACCAGAGCATGTACCATTTCCAAGGATAAGGCAGTTACTATCTACACAGATAGTCAGTATGCTTTTTCCACGGTCCATGTCTTTGCACAGCAATGGAAAAATAGGGAATGGTTACTGCCTCAGGAAAGGAAATAACCCACAAGGATTTAATTCTTAGCCTCTTACAAGCTGTCCAACTGCCACGGGATTGGCCATCTGTAAGTCTTGCACACACAAATGCCAAGGATCCAGTATCACTTGGAAATGCACTAGCTGACAAAACTGCAAAAGTGTAGCCTTAACCTCTACTTTGCACTCGAGACCACACAGAAGGAACTTCATCCTACAGATAAATTTGATCTACAAACTTTACAAGTAATGCAGGAACTTAGTACAGTTCAGGAAAAACAGCGATGGGTTAAATATGGGGCTATTCAAAAGCAAGGAGTTTTTGTAGGTCCAAATGATAAGTATGTTTTGCCAACAAACCTTTTAGGTATGCCTCATTAGTGACGCATGGCCCATCTCATCTGGGCCCTGCTGCTATGGTTCAAATGACCCAGCAAATTTTCTGGACCAAGGGCTTTATAGCATATGCTAAACGATTTTGTTTATCATGCCTGCTTTGTGCACGATACCATGGTGGTGGTAATGACCACTCCAGCAGCTTTCCCGCTGCCTCCGTATCCATTTCACACAATCTGTATGGATTTTATTGAACTAACTCCTGTTCAACAAAAGCGATTTGTATTAGTCATTATTGATGCTTTTACAAAATGGGTTGAAGCTTTTCCAGTAACACATCCAGATGCCCTGTCAGTAGCCAAGGCCCTTACGAATAATATTATCCCTCATTTTGGGCTACCCACACGCATCTATTCTGATAATGGCACACATTTTGTAAACCAAGTTATTCAAAAGCTGGCTGCCGCTTTTCAGATGGAACTAAAACACCACTGTGCCTACCACCCACAGTCAGCAGGGTTGGTTGAACGCCATAATGGCATTCTCAAAGGCAAGTTACGTAAACTCATGGCCGAGACACATCAGTCTTGGATAAACTGCTTACCTCTGGCACTCCTGTCCATGCGTACCACTCCCACTTCAAAAGGGGTCACACCATTTGAACTACTATATGGGAGACCTTATTACGTCCCGCAGTGGCAAGGTCTTTGCCTGCGGAACGTGAGGGGGGTGAAGAGATAGCAGATTACATGAGGAAAATGCTGACAAAAACTAACACTTCTCTAACGAATGATTATTTTTCAGATCAGAAGAACAACAGGATCCTGGAAGTGAAGGCTGGCGAGTGGGTATGGATTAAAATTGTAAAAAGAAAACGTGGGCCTCTCCAAGTGGGAAGGTCCATACCAGGTTTTGATTTCGACACCCACAGCAGTTCGAATAAAGGAGCGAACATCTTGGATCCACCTGACACATTGCAAGATTGTCAGGAAATTTGAGTTGAAAAGAATTTGAGTTCCCCTGAGGAACACTGATTAGTAGTAATCCTGTTTTTGTATGAACTTTTCTGACTGTTGTAGCAATGCAGGAAAATACCGGAAGGGAGCAGCCCTTCCCACAAAGGCATTGTAAAATAATTTTGTTATTAGTGATTGTAAGTGTTATTTTTCTGTTTTGGCCATTTAATTTTCACACGAAACTAGCCAAACAAAGAGAGATGAAAATACAGCTTGGCATCCACCTTTTAACACGTACCAGGCTATTAAATATGCATATGCTTTGTCTTTTAATGTTTCAAATTGTTGGATATGCACAGCTATCCCGACTGTACATGGTGGTCTGATGTTAGGTACAGTCCCTTTGGGGCAAATGATACATGGACCAATTTACTATTTGAAACTTCGGAGGTAGCCGTAAAGGACAAAATAGCATTACCCCTCATGGGTCGTCAGAATGGAACTGTATGTTTCCAGAGATCTGGAAAAATTAAGGTTGGATGGAGTCAATGTAATATAACCATAATTCATAACTGTACATTAGATGGGCACTGTGCAACAAGTTTCAAGCCTATAAGAGTGCTTATTAATAGTACAGGGCTTATTAATGTCACTAGTTTTGTTGAAAAAATGTTATCTGTGTATGATCTTTTGTTTAAAGGGATACAAGACAAAGGAAATCATTCTATTCCAGTAAATATCACTCTTAAAGTGAATGACTGTTATTTTGTCTGTGGTAAAAAAGCATACAAATGGTTACCAAGGAATTGGTCAGGCAGTTGTTTTTTGGGTTATTTGGCACCAGCTATAAGACATTCCTTTACTCTTCCCCAAGGTAAAATACAAAATGTACGTGCTGTGAATAAACCTGTTAATCCCGTAGGTAACATTGATGCATCCTGGATCTATCATCACGATTTGGCCCACAGTAGCAGCAAGGGACTGTCACACATGGACTTGGGCGATGATGTCATTTCTTGGGCTGGTATTCTTCCAGCCTATGGGACAGTAAAATCTATTTGGGAGCTCAGAAAACTGTCAAAACTGTTAGAAACTCTGAGCAATGCAACTTTTTCTGCACTAGAGTTGGTGACGGATGAGCTAACTGCAATGAGGACTGTAGTGTTGCAGAATCGGATGGCGCTCGATTTCACCCTAGCCGCGAAAGGAGGTACTTGTGCTCTTATCCAGGAGGAGTGTTGTTCTTTCATTCCTGACAATGAGCATGATATAGACAGTCATTTGGAGATCTTACAACAAGTTTCTGAACTTACAAAACCAGGGCAGAATCCATTGACTGACTTTTTCCAGAATTGGTTTGGAAATTGGGGAACAGTATTTATGAATGTCTTAATTGCTGTATGTGTTGGTGCCATTATATTCCTACTGTTGGGTTGTTGTTGCATTCCTTGCATCCGAATGATAATATCAAGTGTATTGTCTGCTAATGCAACTAAAGCTTATTATTCTGAATATACCGAAAATGAATCGTGTTAAAACCTGTATGAATAAAATGTATTACTGGGGATACAAAGTGTTGTGAGGGGAAATGTAGTAAGAATCTTTGTGTTCAACATCTTTGTATCCTGTACAGGAAGGGTTAAAATGTGAAACTGCATTGCGTGCAAAGAAATAAGCTAAAATGAGTTGTTTTTCTTGTAAGGAATTTGCTGACCAGAAAGGAATGCACAGATGCTACTTTGGTCCAGGCACAGGCCTATCTTGGGACTGACCTCTGACCAAGGAGGAGTGCATAGATGTTACCTTGATGTAGGCACCAACTTATCTTGTGTCTGACTTTTTTTACCATCTAAGGCTCCACTGAGTGAATTTATAGCCTTGACTGAAATTCCTTGTCTAGTAACCAGCTGCTGAGTATGCACGAAAGAGGGTATAAAAACCCATGTAAAGTGTGTAGAAATTAGACTGCTAGCAACCAAGATTTTTGTGGCAGATCTCCATGCATGTAAAATAAACTCTTTTTTGGCCTACCTTCTTTTGCTGCGTGATTCTTCCAGTATATGTTAAGAGTATTAAAAATCTTTTGACATAGATGCTATGAGTATTTAAGGAAATAAATTTATGCTGTTTGGGTGAGTTTGAGGTAGGTGGGCTGGGTTTTGATGGTTTTGGTGATGGTGGTGGCATGGTTTATGTTTTGGAAGGAGATGGGTGGGCTGAGTAGGAAGGGTTATTTGGCTTTGAATGAGTTTTGGAGGCTACTGGGGAGTCAGGTTGGGATGATGGTCTCAGGCTGGAGTGAATATCCCCACAGAGTGGTAAAAGAGAGAAAGATGGATAGGTTTGGTAGGCCTGTTTTGGTTTAACTTTGAGTTACTTTTATTTCTGTGCATCACTCTGCCTTCATTTACTTCATCATTTGCATATAAGGTGAATCTCACTGGCATGCCATCCTTAATTTGCATGCCTTTCTGTTGTTATTTACAGAACATGAAGACTGCATTATTTTTCTATATTGCAATCATACAATGTGTGTCTCTGAAACATCCTGTCCCAACATGGCTTCACTCACCCTTCTATTTCACATAATGCTATGTACTAATATTACTGAATACCCCCCTGATGCTGTAAATTTAATGTAACCATGCAAAATTATTACTCTGGAAATGAAGATATATCTATATCTATATCTATACCTATATCTATATCTTTTTTGGATGGTGCAGTGGTGCAGTGGTTAACATTGTCACCTCACAGCAAGAGGTTCTCTGGTACAATTCTCAGCTGGGGTGCCTTCTGTGTGGAATCTGCATGTCCTCCCTCTACTTGTGTGGGTTTCCTCTGGGTGTTCTGGTTTCCTCCCCATGTTACAAAGACATGCATCTGGAGTGTTTCTCCCCGGGCCTCTGCTGAAAATTGGCTCGTACCAAGTTGGACTTTCCTGGTAAACAAATGTTAAATAAGTAATAAATTAAATTTGTATCTATATATTGATACATATTTAATTTTGTTTACCAGGGTAGAACACAGTGATAAAGAAATGATCAGTTGTAAGCTCAACCAAGGTTACAGCAAGAATAAAGCATTGCAAACATAGTAAGTGATAGCAGGAGACAATATATATAGAAATAAGAATATTAAGAAAAACATTAGGTGTTAACAGTGAATACACAGCAATTGAAAAGAGATGAAATAATATTACAATATAATTCTTTTATTTTTATATCAAAATAATGTTTTTATTCATCACTGCTATTATTGCAATCACAGGCAGTGATGACTCCCATGCAGAGATTTACACAAATGCCCTGTATAATCTTCTTAGCAACTGTATAGACACAGCTGTACCTGATCAGATTAAAACCAGGCCGTCCAGAAAAAAAGCCACCTTGGTGGACATCTAGTATAAACAGATTGCATAACAAAAGGAAGAAACTGATGTCCAAGAACAAGAGGCAATTCGCTCCACAGATTGAACAAGTAAATCAGAAGTCTTGTAAAGTCCTCTAAAGCTAATTATGAAGCTAAAATAGCATCCGTAGCCAAGGACAGCATAAGGCATTCTTTAACTACATCCAGAATCTAAAAGGGAGTGCCCAGCTATGTGCTGAAGTGGCAGTAGATAGTACCAGTCACACTATACCAGAAGAAATTGCCAACCTGCTAGCTGACAGATTTGTCACAAACTGTACCCCCTATCCCTGTCAGACATATCACAATGCATATCTAACACCAGTTCTCTACATAGTATCTCTAGAGATCAAGTCATATCTGCACTATCTAAGGTTAAAAACATTGCCTCAGTGGGACCAGATAACATCACAGGTTGCTTATTAAGCAATCTAAAACAGGACCCAGCTGATCCACTTGCCATTTTCTTTAACCATAGCCTGAGAACTGGCTTTGTACCAGCAGAATGGTGAACAGTAACATTAATCCCATTGCATAAAGGGGGGGCCATCAACCGATCCTGGGAACTGTAGACCCATAAAGCTAACCAGCCTCATCTGAAAGGCCATGGAAAGGGTCATCATGGACTTTATCAACAAGGATATAGTCGACCTTTACACTCTAGACCCAACCCAGTTTGGCTTTGTTAAGGGTAGATTGTGCTTATTTAACCTGGTAGACTTCTCTGAAAAAGTCACCAAAGCCTTGGATGAAGGTAAGACAGTGCATACCACTTATCTGTATCTAGCCAAAGCCTTTGACACAATCCCCTTCTCAGGTATCATTGAAAAACTCTCCCAGCTAGGTGTCAACCCTTACATCACTAGATGGGTAGCTAGTTGGCTCACCAACAGAACACATATTGTCAAAGCTGGTGACTCCACCTCTACCAGTAGACCCTTCACCAGTGGCATACCACAAGGATCTATACTGGGCCTTTTACTATTTGGAATTTATTTCTTGGAAGTCCAGGCTGAAGTAGACAGCCTTTGGCATACTAAGTTCGCTGATCGTTGTAAACCAGGTGTAATCACTGAGTCCCCAACAATGTTAACATATTACAGGAGGGGCTAACACAAACAAATGACTGGTGCCAAAATCACAATCTAAAACTAAATGAAAAAAGTGCACCATTATCCCATTTGGCAGAGTGAAATTCTCCACTAATTACAATATTGACAGCACCCCTCTAAGTTCAAACCCAGTGTTGTGAGATCTGAGAACACAGGTATACTGTAATCTGAACTTTGACAACCAGGTTTCCACAATAGCACGGAAAACCTTCTACATTGACCATCTCATAAGTAAAGACATGGCATCCAGGTCTAAGGATGCTATAACCCCATTTTACTCAACCATAATCAGAGCATTAATAGACTACAATGCTCCCTTCTGCATGTATCTCACCAGACACCTGCAGCTACTGGAGAAGATGCAGGGCCTCTAAACCATGATCTGCAGGGATAGACTGAAAGCCCTGTCATGGTACTCTGAATCATATATGCTACTGAGATGTTATTTCTGCCTGACCTACAGGGCAGTCTCTGACCCCGACCTGATGGAAATGCTGCACATTCACAAATCAAATGGCACTAGAGCCACTCACTCTAGGGACCTCAGCCTTGCTGTGACATTAACAAAACATGCTGGAGGGACAGGTATATCTTCCAGAGATTGCCACTGCTCTAGAATAAACTTCCAATTCATGTGAAGCAGAGCTTCTCAATGACCCTATTCAAGTGCAACTTGGACAAATGGATGGGTGAATGCAAATTCACTCCCAGGGTGGCACCCATGTCCCCTCATGGACAGGGGTTGTAGGTGCTGATTTGTAAAGTAAGTCCATCTAACGAAGGACAATTGGGGCAACCCAGGATTAACATGGCTAGGCTTATAAAGGGTCTAGGGCTGCTAGCCTAGTAGACTGCTATGAACCTATGATTGTGCACCACTGCACATAGAAATAAACACTTGCAGGTACCTTTGTAGCTTACTATTCAGCTGCATCAGTGGTTATTTAGCAAGATGGGTTATGTTGTCGCAGAGACCAAAAGTAGGGACCAACTTTCTAGCATACATGAGAAGGGATAGAAGTGCTCTTCCAGTATCCCAAAAGCTCACATCATATGACCTACTACAGAAACTTAATTATACAGAGAATTGTCACAGTCCATGGCAACAAATCTTTTCACCTGTGAACAGTAATCAGGAGGGCATAAGCTGGATTCCTAGACAAAGCAAGCACTTTACTGTTATGCTTCTGAACTTTCACCAAGTCTTTGCTTCCAGTGTTTCTTGTAAATTTGAACTCTAGTGTAAGGAACTCCATCCATTCCATTTACTTTACTTTCATGTATTGTATTTGTAGACAGAGGAGATAACGTGTTCTTACAGCTTGGTTGAAATAATGGATAACGTGTTGATGTACTCATTGTTTTCTTATCAGTCTGTGTGAATCTCTTTAGAGTAACCAACACAATGGAGAAAAAACAAGTGACCAGAAGATGGTTAGCTAAAAGACTGAGGAGAATATAAAGGTTCCAGACAGTGGCATGAGAGAGGCAGAGAATAAAGAGAAGAGAAACAACAATTAGACAATTAGGAACAGGGTAAGATAGGGGAAGAAAATGAGTGAATAA
The DNA here is from genome assembly GCF_019279795.1 of Protopterus annectens. Taxonomy (NCBI): domain Eukaryota; kingdom Metazoa; phylum Chordata; order Ceratodontiformes; family Protopteridae; genus Protopterus; species Protopterus annectens. The sequence continues at coordinate 100,273,367 of NC_056726.1, forward strand.
AAGAAAAGACAGCTGTGAATCAGACATTCCGTGTGTAGCTGAAATTGTACGGCCTTGTTTTTTCTAGGCAGAAAATGTTGATAGGTTACTTAATTGGGTAGGGCTTGGAATGAGGCTGGTTCACCTCTTCATTTTTCCTCTTTTTGCAGATGCCAGTTAACCTTATGGAGGGGGTCTGTTGGATGTCTGTAATGTACTGAACCTCTGAGTTCTGATGACAAGTTGTGCTACTAGTTTGTAAATACTGCACTGCTGTTGGTGAGAAGGAGGTCAAAGGACCATGCAGTATATGGAGTTGCAGCGGGGGAGGGGGGCCATTTGGGGTTCCGGCGTGTAGTTCGCAAGACATTTCCCTGCGAGCTACATCACCGATACCAAATGGCTGCAGCAGCACTTTGCCATAGTGCAATATGTCTGAAAAGCATAGCCGCTGCAGCCGTAATCTATGCATGGAAATTTTATACCTGGTGGCGATCCTTACAGACAGCTGTCCGGCTGTATTCACGCAGAGACAGCCGTACTGGATGTGTAACACATTCCTTATTCTCATTCAAGGAATGCATTTATTTAATTATCTATTTATTTTGTTGTCAGACATCTGATATTTGCAAAAGCAGTAGTGGCCTTGTTTCTTGGAGACCTTAGAAAGAGATGTGTCCTTATGCTTGCACGGGGGGGGGGGAGTTATCAACTTGCCATTCCTAGTAGGACAGCCACTGTAGGCTGGTTATTGTGGGAGTCACTTGGTTTTTGGCCAAATACTGAGATGGAGTTTACAGGAATGCTCTGGGAAATGAGAAAAGGTCATAAATTAATAAAATTTATAAACTACATCGATGCATTCTAGTCTGAGTTTTATCTCAAAGGAAGGGGATGTCAGAGGGGGACCTGAAATGGGACTGCAAAGAGATAAAGGAAAGGAGGAAAGGGCAAGAAAGTAATCTCCCAAAAAGTGAAGCATTTTGGTATGGTATTAGTTCCAAATATGTGCATTGCAATTGACGCTTCTTGTCATAGTAACAGACACATGTGTACCTGCATAAAACCTTGCAGTCTGCAGTTGCAGACTTGATCCTTCATATTTCAGTGAGAAATCATGGAAGAAAAGGGTTGAGTTAAACTAAATCCACAAGTATTCAGACCAGCTGAAGCATATGTTTTAAAGCCGATAACTTCCCCTAGGACTGATCAATAATAAGGGTCTAATTAACAAATATTAAGCTTTGAGTTCTTTGTACACATGGTTGTTCCGTCAGTTTAATTTCTCCAAGTCTTTTGGGTTTCTACTACCATGATGGGAATGGACTCCATTCCTAAGACAATGTATGATTAAAGTTAATCAAATTAGTATGCTTTAATCTTTGATTTTGGTGAAAAGTGCTCTTTGCAGCACTTGCAATGTGCTCAGAATTGACTCTTTCTGAAATTCATATGGAGTTTCATGTACTGGTAACATATTTAAGTACATTAAGTACAAGTAAATTCTTTTTTATGAGACCCAGTGCTCCTACTACTATTGGAACTTTCTGGGTATTCTTCTTCTACATTGCCCTCATTTCTGCCTATAAATCTTAAAATCAAGGGAGAAACCACCAGAAACAGTAGAACTAACAACCAGAAATAATCAGCAGTACCGGCAAAAACACACACATGGAAAACCCACTGGGATTAATAACACCACAATCCATTTATTGAAAAAAAAGTAAAATTAAGTGCTTTCATCCTGCTAGTGTCAGGACTTCTTCAGAATAAACTCCATATCCAATAACTCATTTAAATACCTTAAAAATCTAGAAAAAGGTACAAAAAATGTTCCAAAAGTTTAATTTAAAGAAATATAACCTCTTTACTAATACATCATTTAATCTAATGATATATTGCAAATAGAGACATAAAATATGAAAAAAATTGAATACATTAAAAAAGAATATCAGAAAAGTAAATGCATGAAATAATCAAAATCAATTAACTACCACAGGGACTAGAAACAACTCAAAACATAAATAAATAAATATATGAATCAATATATATTATGAGCATACCTATATATACTAAGTAGTATTTATAAACTTATCAATAAAGATGGAACTTTAAAATGAAAAAAAAAAGGTGAGCTAGAAAAGCTAAAACTAAAAAAATCCTCATAACTTTGGTACCCTACACTTCAAAATGGGCTTAACTGAAACAAAATCATTCAAGGGAGGGGTGGTGAAAGCATTAGGCTTAAATTGCCACCAAGTCTCCCTATATTGTAACCAATTCTCCCAATCCCCACCCTTAGGGTCAATGTTTACCCGACCTAAAATGCCAGAAATAAGTTCCGTATGTGTTGGTTGTGCCAAAGTGTGTTTAAATAAAATGGTGTTAACATTTTTGTCCTAATACTATATATGTGTTTATAAATATGTTTACTCAAAGATCTTTCAGTTTTCCCAACATAAAAGCCTGCACATTGTTTACACATGGCTAAATAGACAACCCCCTTACTACAGCAGTTACCTCTTTTAAGTTAGACCTTACTATGGATGTTATTACCCAAAATGACAAATTTTTCTTCACAAATAAACTTACAGTAAAAGCACATTCCACATTTTGGTACCACCAGAGTATTTGTCATTTTTCATTTTAAAATCTCTCTCAAAAATACTTTTTAAACACTTCCTTGTCTTAAAAACAAATTTTGGGTCCATACCCAGATTCCCAACCAATTCAGGATTAAATCTCAACATTTTCCAGTTGTTCAATAAAATATTCTTCACTGAATTAGTAGCATAATTATATTCTATAATCATAACTCTACTAAAATCTCCTCTTGGCACTGTCTGTACATTTACCTTTTCCATTTGTTTGAATGCCTATAAGTGGCTTAAATGCTGTCCCCCAACCTAAGGTCACTTCCAGTGACACTTTGGCAATTAAATCCTCTGGATAACCTCTTCCCCTAAATAATTCAGATATAAATTTTATTTCTTCTAAAAAAATCATCAAGATTTGAGGTCATCCTTGCAGCTCTCATGCACTGTCCTTTAAATATACTCTTTTTTTGCTTAACTGGGTGGGCACTTGAAAACGTAACTGCTCTAGTAAGGAGATTGTCTATTTAGCCATGTATAAATAATGTGCAGGTTTTTCTGTTTGAAAAACTGAAAGATCTTCGAGTAAACTTATTTATGAACATATATATATATATATATATATATATATATATATATATATATATATATATAGTATTAGGACAAAGAATGTTAACAATGCCTTATTTAACCATATTTTAACACAACCAACACATAAGGAATTTCTTTTTGGCATTTTAGAGCAGGTAAACATTGACCCTAGGCATGTGAATTGGGTGAACTGGTTACAATATAGGGACACTTGGTGGCAATTTAAGCTTAATGCTTTCGACACCCCTGGCTTTAATGATTTCATTTCAGTTAAGCCCATTTTGAAGTGTAGGGAATCAAAGTTATGAGGATTTTTTTTAGTTTTAGCTTTTCTAGCTCAGCTTTTTTTCATTTTTAAAGTTTCATCTTTATTGAAAAGTTTCCACAGGCTACTTAGTGTACATAGGTATGCTCATATATTTATTCGTATATTTATTTATGTTTTGAGGTTTTTCTGGTCTCTGTGGTAGTTAATTTATTTTGATTCTTTCATGCATTTACTTTTTTAATGTACCTTTTTAATGTATTTTTTAATGAATTAAATTTTTTTTTCATATTTTACATCTGTATTTGTAATATATGATTAGACTGAATGAAATATTAGTAGAGAGGTTATATTTCTTTAAAATAAACTTCTGGAACATATTTTTGGTACCTTTTTCTAGACTTTTAAGGTATTTAAATGGGTTATTGGATATGGAGTTTATTCTGAAGAAGTCCTGACACTAGTAGGATGAAAGTGCTTAATTTTACTTTTTTTTCATTAAATGGATTGTGGTGTTATTAATCCCTATGGGTTCTACAGGTGTGAGTTTTTGCTGGTACTGCTGATTATTTCTGGTTGCCTGTAAATCTCGATATTTTATTACTTTGTGTCTCTCTGTACATAAGACACTAATCACTGGGTGTAGCAATTTCAGTGATCAATGGTACTTTTGCCTTCTTTTCATGGACTACTCTATATGGCTTTCTTGCATCTGTTTTTAAAACTATTGATAATGGATGATGCCACGTGATATAAACTTCATCATTTTCTATAATGATTTGTGGTTCATGTTTCCAAAGCTTCTCAGCTACTTCAATATTATAATGTTTGCACAATCCCCAATGCAGCAGTCTTGCTTCATTTTTATGGTTTTCAGTATACAGTCCTTCTACCATTAGTGTATCACACCCAGCAACAAGATGTATGTTTCCAATTCACTTTTACAAAACTTGCATTTCATAGGTTAGTACTAAGCTAACTGCCCTTGTGAGCCATTTTAAGACTAACCAATTATCCCTTGTGAGACTCAAACCCTGCACCTTGCGTTTGTAAGGCAAACACCTTAACCATTAGGCCACCCTCATTTGTTGATTTTTCTCACATTTTAAATGGACTTTGTAAACCAACATGCACGTAGTCCACTATCCTGTACTGCCAATATCAATCTTTTGTCTTTTGGTTTAAATTCACCTCTCCTTAACCATTCCTGCATTCAGTCCTGATTGACATGGGGTTGTTCTAAGAGTTTTCTGTACTTGCCACTATATTTTTTGCATTTTCCAAATTTCTTACCTTCTCATCTGATCCTTCTCCTTATATTCTTTCTTTTGTTTTGTGACAGATTCAGTTGGTGCCTGATTTTTATCTACTTCTGGACTGAATTCCATTCCCACTTGATGCCAATATGCTTCTGCTAAACTGAGCAGGGAAGTCATCTTAGACATATTCTCCTCATGTTTTAAACTTTTTTTTTCACTATGTTTGGATCTTGTGAGGTCAGCAGATATGTATTCAGTCCTCCGACTGCAGACTTATACATGTAATCAATTTTGAGGTGGCCCATACCTCTTTCAGAATGGGGAATATATATTTTTGGTATACACTGATTTTTATAAATCATTTGATGAGCATGAAGCATTTTTCTTGTTTTCTTGTCAAACTCATTCAACACCTTTTGGGGGCAGTTAGTCACTCCAAAACTGTAAGTTAGGACAGAAAGAGCAAATTGGCTTGTAGCTTGGAATTTGTTCCTAGATGTCAGAGCTGTTTTCAGTATTCATTTTAGTTTTCTAAAATATTCCTTAACAAAGACTTACTCAGTTTTATTTGCATTTGTTCATGTTTTATTGTTGATCCTTCATCAATTCCCAAATATTCTGTTGTTCAAGTTTTTTTATATCACTTTCCTATCCCAAACTGAAATTTTCTTGGTGCTGCAGCTTTTCTGCTTTAAAGGTTGCTTTTGCACATATATCAAAACCAAATGACATTCTTATGTCATCTGAGAAAGTTTTGACCACTTATAGTTGTGCTTTGATTTCCTCATCTGATGAGCTACACATTTTTAAATCATCCACAAATAAGATGAGAAGTCTTTATACTTTGTTGATTTCTGGGAGCCAAATTGTTATCATGACCTAATCTGTTAAGTAGACAGCTTAATGGGGTAAAGGCAAAGCAAAAGAGAAGTGGTGACAAAGCATCACCTTGGAATATCCCCCTTTAAATTTTTACTCACGGAATATTAATTTGTCCTTTATTATGGCTTAACTGCAAAGTGGTTTGCCACTTTTTCATTGTTGCTGTAAGGTAATTGATCAGTGTAGAGTGTATCTTATACATTCGTAAGCACTCTTTTATCTATGACTGTGGAATGCTGTCAAATGCTTTTTTTGTAGTCTATCCATGCCATACTTAGATTCTTGCCCTTTTTGCAGTTCTCTACCATGACTTTATTAACAACAAATGGTACTTTGTTCTGTATGACTTTCTTTTGTTATCTTTTTGTTCTGTTGCCATGATTGAGCTTTCTTCTAAATTATTAAAAACTCCATTGGCATCAATTCCAGTGTATAGTTTATATGTCGTCAGAAGGCAAGTTATTGGTCTGTAGTTTTTAGGATAGCTTGCAGGTTTGCTCTTAAGTATGGGTATAGTTTTTCTTGTTGTTAATCAGGTTGGTGTCTTTTCGGGGTGCACATATAAATAGTTCATAGTCATGGCTAAATCTTCATGTAAATATGTTAATGCTTTTAGCAAGAAGTTAGGTACTGCACCTGGGCCTGGAGTTTCTATTTAGCAGCTTTTTTAAGTTTATTTCCAATCTCTCTGGTCATTACTTTATCCCATTTCATATCCTGTACATTTGAGCTTCTTATTCTTTCTTTTAATTCTTGCATCCATTCAGCATCTTTGTTATGCTCCAGAGGATCTTCATAGATATTTCTCCATAATGTGTCTACATCTTTTTTTTTAGTGGTGTTTTCCTTTTGCCTTGTATCCCAGTTCTGTATAAAACTTTTCTGGGTCATCAATAAATTTCTTATTTTGTACTTTTCATTTATATTTATCTGCATATCATCTAAGTTTTTCTGCCTGTGCTGGTATCTTTAGTTTATAATTTTCAATAGTGTATGATAGATCCTAATCTGTTCTAATACTGTGCATTGCTTTAATCACATCTGTCTTTCTGAGTTATTTTTGCCGATCCATTTCCTTTTCTGTACTCTTTTAACAGTGACACGTCTTGTCTTAATTGCTTTATAGTTTTCTCTATTCAGTGCTTCCATGATGGCATTTGATTTCTCCCCTTCCTTTCCCTTACTGCCCTGAGTTTTTGTGGTAACACTTTATCTGTTACTAATTTAGCTGCACAATAATAGATCCTATTTACTTCTTTTGTATTGCATGAATTTCTGTGAAGAGTTGTGATTGCTGTGTTCATTTGTTTTATCAAACTTGTAACATTTTGAGTCTTATTGACTTTCTGTAGTCTATTTCTTTCATTGATCTTATTATGTCTATCCATCTCTATTAAATCAAGCAACTATTCCCTTAGATAATTTTTTTCTAAACTGAGGGCACATTCTTTGTTCTCCATTTCCTGTGGGCATTCTACAGAAAGTTCCAGAGCATCTTCCTGTGCCAAATTCTCTTCAGTTTCCTCCTGTGTCATCTGTTGCTCTTTCATATGGGAACTCACTGGCCTATCAACCCACAAAATGAACAGAGTAAGAGTTGCCACAGTTTCCTGTTTCTTCCCTCGCTTTGTGACTCTAACTGAACTTTTGTACTTGTTTCCTACTTCAGGCTCCAAAGTATCTTCATACAGCAACTGATCAGATGTTTCCCACTCCACTGGTTTCTCCTTAATTTGGGGATTCATTATTCTATCTTGCTGTGGTGTTATCAGAGTTAGATTTTCTACACTAAATTCTTCACTTCACAGGTAAAACATAACTTCAGTTTCAATATTTTAACTTCACCATTACTAATCTTCCTTTCTACTTTCCCCTCTTTGTTTTCTTATTTTTTGTATTGTAAACTTTTCCATATTTGGATGCCCTTGCCTGTATTTCTCTTCAAATGTCTTTGTTGCTGCTCTTTTAGTATTGATTAGTTTTGCTTTTTCTTTTGCATAAATATTACACCATATTAAATCTCTTTTTCTTTTTCATATCCATATTTCTTCTTCAGATGTCACCTTACTGAGTCTATATTACATAATCAAAGTGTAATTTAATCGAATGGCACTTACATCGAAAATGCTGTGCATTGAATTCCGTGACCCCCCCCCCCCCACAATTATATATACCAACTCCGAGAATGCACTACAGTGAGGAATGGCAAATTTTCTGATCTTCACTAATGGCATTTCGATGTAAAATGTCATTCAGTTAAATTACTTAGGGGACTCATTATTCCATCATGCTGTGATATAACCTGTGTTAAACTTTCTTCACTAAATCCTTCACTTTACAGGTGTTCCACAACTTCAGCTTCTATTTTTTTAACTTCTATTTTACTAATTTTTTGTTCAGTCTTACCTCTTTGTGATCTTATTTTTTTATATTGTGAAATTTTCCATATCTGGGTACCTTTGCCTGTGCTTCTCTTTGAATATCTTTTTCAAATATCGTTTTTTTTCATATTCATTAATTTGGCTTTCCCCTTTGCATAAATATTGTATCATATCAGATCTCTCTTTCTTTCCCATGTCCATATTATTTTTTTATAGCTTTCAAAAATCTCTAGATTTTGTACTTTATATTTTTGCACTTCCACAGTTGCTTCTTTTTCCAAACCTCCCAAGATTGCTTGGTCTGTATAATGTTTTTCATGAATCTGTTGTATTAATTAACATAAATTTGCATTTGAAACTTATAATAGTTTTTCTTGTGAAGTATTTTCTTTCCTCTTTCAACCTTAATCTTTTTGTATATCTTGTGTCCAGAAATTCTGAGTTTCTTGCATAATAGTAACAATACACAATTTCTTTCTTATCTTCAATAGTCTATTCTATCATCTTTATGGCTCTTTTTTGGCCTATCAGTTTTTGTGATTTTTGTGGAGTACTTCCTTCTACAACAAGGGGGGGGGGCATCCTCCTCCTCCTGAACCTGGCCTAACCCCATTGTAGGAATGTACCCGTGTCTTGAGGGTTCAACACTCTTTTTTTCCAAACCTGGCACCAGTGTGCCTCTCAGGATTAGATACTTTTTTATCCTGGGACTTGTGCACCCAGCTGTCTTTTTTATTTCTTAACCTACTTCTGTCCATGATATATGCTATATAAAATACAGTCTATATATCAGTATCATCTTGGTGAAATTTTGTAAAAAAACAGGGACCACCTCATGAAGGTACTCACCAAGACTTGATGATGAATTCAATTCCAGCAAACAACTCTCCTTTTCTTGCTGATTTTATCATCTTTCCATTCATTCCCCTGACTCATGAATGATACTAGCTATGTAACAGAAATCAGGGGAGCCACAATGTGTGCTAAAAAATGACTCTAGGTGCTAATTATATGTGCACATGTGGCAAGATTTCGATCGATGAAACTCTTCTGTATCAAAGTAGTTGTTGATGGTAATAAAATGCAAAGTTATAAATAAAAAAAAATGAATTGATTTTGTCTTGCACTGAGAAATCACTGATTTAAAAAAAAAAACAGAATTTGACACACTAACCAGTGGTAAAACACTGGAATTTGAAAACTGCCACAATAATCCAGTGTACTCATTGATGATATAACTACAAAGTCAACCATTAGTCTTTGGACCATGGTGATCTAGTAACAAGTGCATTTATTAGAATCCTTTTGTTCAAAAATGGTGTTTGCAATGAATAATATAGTACTAGCACAGAAGGCTCAAAATAATTAACTGTTTGGGTTCAGATCAAGCACGACATTTATCTCAACCATATTCCTCCAGGTATCTCCATCATATTCCACATGAGCACTGAATGCTCCCCATGGAGCTACAGTCTCAGTAGCTTGTATGTCATCAATAGCTGTACCTGTGGTTTATATAAAGGCAGAGTTCTCTGAACAGCCGCTCTCTCTCTCTGTATACTGGCAAAATTCCAACTGTACTGCACAAATTTAAGGACTTCTGGATGTACACAGACCTTCCCAAAGTCTTTCTTTGGAGTTAGCCTACAGTAAGAGGGAATCTGGCCCTACACATATAAAGTTTATTTCTGAAACAAACTCTACTGAAAAACTTCCTTCCCTGACACTGAGTTGATGTTCCATGGTATAAGAACCAGTTTCCTTTGTCAGGATGTGTTCCATTTTAATCTATCCCATTCCTGCCTACCACTAGACTGACATTATACTTGGTCCTCACCATTTCTATTGTACATGGTGAGCCCATAAAACAGCTTCACACAGCTTTTAAAGTATAAGCCCATTATATTTACATGAAACACTTGGCCACCATTGACTCTTTAGAACACATAGTTCTAGCACTGACTCCAGAATGCTGGTTTCCCTGTTCTGAACAGCCAAGACTGTCACTACCAGGAACACCAACCTCCTGATACATCAATGAGGAATACAGACCATTTTGGCAAAATAAGGTCAAAGTCCAAGTAGGGAATGAATACTTCAGTAAAATTATTAATAAAGAGAACTTTTTTAATAACCCCTAAGTATTAAATAATTAATTACCTTCTACCCTATTAGCCATTTTGGCTTTCTCATATACAGTAATGTCTAGCCATTCCAGTGGTGGAGAGTTTTGAAAGATACACACATTATGCAATGATTATACTTTCAGCCAACCAGAGAACATACTCCTGAGAGCCCATCTTTAAACATCTGTTTTTAAGCATAAACTTATGATAAGTCTTAGTGGTTACTCCATATTGTTAAGATTAAAGTGGTACTACACTATTCAGGTAGTCTGTACCTTTATTCAATGAAAACACTGAAACAGTTTTGCTGTTATGACATTAATTTACTCTGCATGCGAAGTTGACATCTAGTTTAATAAACGAAAGGTAATACATCAAATGTACATCAGCTTAGAATAATCAGAGTCTCTCCTACAAAAGAAAAAGTCCCAATCTTTATAGTGTCTTTTCTGCCTGCATCACCAGTTTTGGAAATTTGCCAGAATAATATGTCTTTCCTCTCAAGCTGGTCTGCTGACAGTTTGTTTTCCATATCTTAAACATTCTATTACTGAAGAATAACTGATTTCATCCTTGGTCTGTCTTGTGTATCATATTGAAGAGACACAGCTGCATACAAGAGTTCATCTTGTCCTGCTTGTAGATAATAAATTTCACAAGCTGCACAGTTTATAAGAGATAAACATTTTACTTCTGATTTTTATTAACATTGAATGCCAAGCTATATGTTTTTGCCAAGAGTTCAAACTAAGTACACTCTACACACTGAAATGCAAAATATTTATTTTACATTTTCAGAAAAAATCCACTGAAACTCATTTTAACCTGTTCATTACTCTCACAGTTCTCTCTTTCATTTAAAAGGTGGAAAATGACTGTCCATTTTCGACTTCAGTTGTACACATTTAAACCTTTTCCAGTTTATCTAGGTTAATCATCATGATTTGTTGGATTCTATAAGTTTTTTGCAAATGGCAACTTAGGTAGCAATTCCAGATAGTTAATATGACTATAATGCCTAACACTACTAATACAGAATGTATTAACCAACTTAACATTTTTTTCCTGATTTTTGACCAGCCAGTAAAGATATCCGGGTCTATCTTATTCCCACGAAAGCCAAATAGGTCGAATACAATTTGCACAAACCATAATGAGTGAAACAGGAATACGTCAAATGCACTAAACTGCAAAATTCAAAATCTCAATCTCTCATAGTTGGCCAACCTCACCACCCACAACATACTACCTACCAAAACACAGTAAAAAACAACACATACACACACTAACCAAAACCCTACTTCTACCCCTAATGTAAAGCACCAAAACCCTACTTCAAACTCTACACTAAACCCTACATACACAACAATCTATGCACTATCCTTAACCCTAAGGTCTGTAACTACTGCACACTTACTCTACTGAGCTATACCCAAAAAACTAAATATTCCACACACATACACTTAAAAAACCCTACACTAAACCTTACATACATTACCTATCTATGGACTTACCTTAACCCGCACCCTAACCCTAAGGTCCGTAACTATCGTACACCTACCATACGGAGCTATTCTACAGACGGGCCAACTATGCAAATTCGATATTTCCACTTTTATCTGAGAGATATCTTCCCCCAGTACTTTTAAACGATTAGTTAGAATTTCAATGTCAGCTGCATTAATAGCTCCAATGCCTGTGCCTAGGCCTCCTAGCAGAGTATCACACCAAGCTCTTTTCTATTGGCATCTGCCTGTGTCTGGGAATGTAATGTTAAAATGTACTACAACCTTTTCATACTTTCTGCTTACCTTTTTACAGGTAGAAGGGATTTTAACAAAATGGTCTGTATGAACAGAGGTACATTTACATGTTAATATTGATAGAACATATGCCCAATGTATGCTGCCTGTAATAACTGTGATATTAGTACATATTAAAGAAACTCCAGTAGTGAAATTTATTTGTACTTTTGTAGTATTGGGAGGTATACTGATTCCCTGTGTGGTTTAATTAGCACATTTCTTCACATAAGTGAAGACTAGCCGTTGTGTTGATGGTGGATATTTATTTGAATTTTTTCCTTTTCCCAAATAAAATATAGGAAATTGACAACATTTAATAGAAACTTTAGAATCAAATTTAAAAGTTACCTTAGGACTAGGGTTGGGAGGGTGGTCTAATGGTTAAGATGTTTGCCTTAAAAAACAGGAATCCATAGTGTTAGGTGACTTCAACATCGATTGGAATTCCTTCTCATCTAGCTCCCCATCTAGCAGCATAAATCTACATGGCTTTTCTCAGCTCATATCCACTCCTACCAGACTAGGTAAACCCCAAAACAAAGACAGCATCCTGGACTGGATCCTTACTAATAAAGATCCTGACCAGTACTCAGCAGGTACTCACCCAGAGGACATGAGTGATCACTTACTCACCTATGTTATCAAATTCAAGAAAATCACCCCCCTTCTTACAACCATAAAAAAAATCAGGAAGAATAATAAATTCAACACCTCCATTTTTCAAACTGAACTTAAAGCCCACAACTGGACAATACTCAAGTCTCTTCCTCTTGAAGAGGCAGTTATCTACTTCAACACCACCTTCCTCAAGATTCTAGATTCCCATGCTCCAATACGGTCCATTAGAACTAAAACCAAAACCACACCATGGCTCTCTAAGGAAACAAAATCCAAAATCCTATCTAGAAACAAGATGTGGGTCACATGGCGTACCTCTAAAGACCCACACTCCCACCAAACCTTCCGGCAACTTAGAAATGAAACTAAAAAATGATCTTAAATGATAAAAAAAACTTCTTCCTCCACCTCCAACACAAACACCTTAATAATCCACAAAAATTCTGGGCAGGCTTAAACAAGCTCCTGCACCCAGGCCAGGCAACCACCCCACTCCAACAACTTGCAAACAACAGTGCCCTGTAAACATTGCTAACACATTCAATAGTTTCTTCACAGAAACTATACAATCCCTACACACAATTCAAACAAACAACCAGCCCACTCCACTACCCATGCCAGCAGAATACTACAACTACATCAGATCATCTATTTACCTTTGATCCAGTACCCATATCCTTTATAACATCTCTTCTTAAAAAACTAAAACCCACTAAGCTAGCAGCTGATCTTCTCCCAGCTGAGTTTCTGCAAAAAGCAGCTGAGGCCATTTCCTATCCCGTCTCCATAATCATAAACCGTACCTTGTCAGAAGCCTTCATCCCCTCCATATAGAAAATGTCCCACATTATTCCTCTCCATAAAGGTGGTAGCTCACTAGAGCTAACCAACTACAGACCTATAGCTATACTCTCACCCTGGCCAAAATTATGGAAAAGTGTGTCCACAAACAACTGATGGAACACCTCACCAAAAATAAAATTCTAGCTAACTCCCAACATGGCTTCAGGCCAAATCACAGTACCACATCAGCCCTACTATCCTTTTCTAATACCATCAATAACTTCAGAAACAATAATAAACTATCATCTGCTCTTTTCTTAGACCTCTCCAAGGCCTTTGATATGGTGAACCACATTCAACTCCTCCATACATTAAAAAAACTATCACTCAGCAATTCCACGCTGAAATGGTTCCAATCCTACCTGTCCAATAGGCAACAGGCTGTTCTATGGCAGGACAAATTATCTACATGCCTACCTGTTACACTTGGAGTTCCCCAAGGATCTATTCTTGGCCCTCTTCTCTTCACCATCTTTGTTAATGACCTGCCCACAATCACCCCCATGCCACATGCATTCAATATGCAGATGATTCGACTATCATCAGCACTGCCTCCAACCTGGCAGACCTCACTGCTTCAACCCAAGACACCTTCAACCTAATCGAAAAATGGTTCTCAAGTCGACAACTAGTTCTCAACCCCAACAAAACAAAACTACTTACTTTCTCACCCACTAACAAGACTCTTCCCCCCACCTTCTCTATTACATCCTCCAATGGAATCACTATATCACCAGAAGCTCACACAAAGCTATTACGTGTTACCATTGATAACTCCCTTAAATTTGACACCCATTTCAATCTTACCATCAAAACCGTCAATAAAAAGCTTGGCTCTCTCTATAAAGTAAAACACTTTCTCACTCCTCACGCTAAAATTACAATTGCCAGCACACACCTACTATCAACTCTTTTCTATGCCTCCCCCCTCTTTACAAACCTAAACAAGACAACCCTTAACAAACTTGCTTCTTGTTACAATCACATAGCTAGATTTGCCACAAATTCCACCTTTAGAACGCACCACTGCACTAACTTGAAGCAACTAGGGTGGTTAGAGTTTTCCAGCCAACTCCATTTCAACCAACTCAAAACGGCTCACCAGATACTGTATCACCCAGAGAAAACACCAGCTCTGAAAAACATCATTCACCCCTATATTAACCTGCAATCTTTACGCTCCTCCAATAAGATCTTAGCTCAAAGCCAGTAATTCTGCTGGGGATTCTCTATTCTCAAACTTTGTAGGTAAAATGTGGAACTCCCTACCGACCATGCTCACCTCAGAACCCTCACTCCTACAATTCAAAAGAAAGCTTAAACCCCATCTCAATACTCTCTGGCAATGTCCCTGTTCCAAACCTGATTAACCACTATCATTTACCCTTCTCTTACCTCACTATCCTTAACCGCTTTTTAACAAGGCGCCTTGCCTTTGTAACTGACCTATGTTTTTTTTATATGCTGCTGTTGTTTTTTTTTCCCAAGATGTGATGTATCTTTATATTGTATTTAGAACTCAACTATCTTCCTTTTTTTGCATTAACAATGTTCATATGTCTGTTATGTACTTGGAGCTTTTCTCCCCGGGCCTCCGCTGAAAATGGACATGTATCCAGTCGGACCCTCCCGGTTAACAAATGTAAAATAAATAAATAAATAAAAATTAAAAACACAAGGTGCAGGGATTGAGTCTCACATAATTGGCTAGGCTTAAAATGGCTCGCAAGGGCAGTTAGCTTAGTACTAATCTATGAACCTATGACTATTTGGTCAAATGTAATAATGACCCATAACCGCAGACCAAAAGGTAATATTGCTGAGAACTATTATATGCCCAAAGGTACAATTAACATTAGATGGACAAGTAAAGTTGTCCTGCTGTCTTTGCCCACAAAAATTATTTATTTTTGAACATTCACACCAACCTAGCTTTAGAGTTTTATTGTCATTGTGTATTTTCCAAACTTGCATTTCTCTTGTTTGACACCCTACCCCAAGGGCTCCAATGAATATAGTCAGTACAATAACAAGCAGTATCTTCATTATGTACAATAATATAACCTTTCCACGTAATTGGTATTAATTTGAAAAGTTGTTTTGATAGATGTTTTTTCAACCATTTCAGACTTGGCATTTGCTGTGAGTCTACAAAAAATCTCCCACAAAACATGAAGTCACTTAATGACTTTCAACTGATGTCTATGAACAAGAATCATTTTGCTTTTTTTCTTTCCTTTAATTTTGTACACTAGAGATCATAACTGAGCAATTATTTCAAGGGGTCCTTGCCAATTACTATCTCATGGACCATCTGTCTGGATCGTCTTGATTAATACTTGTGTCCCAGAGGGAAGGATTTCTTCTGGCATAACAGGATCCTTTGACAGTAATTTGATTGCTTGCATTTCTGAAAAACTTTGACACAATTCAGAAATATCCTTTAACCATTGTTGATGCTGTGCAATTTCTAATAATGGTCTGTTTGTACTAACAGTAGGATTGAATGGCAATTGCACAGGCATTTTCTTGCCTGTCATGACTTCAAAAGGTGATATCCCTGTTTTACTGTGAGGAGTTGCTCTGACACCCAGCAAGATTCCAAGCAAATGTTTTCCCCAATTCACGCCTTTTTCCAAGCAGGCTTTCTTAAGGCATTCCTTAAGAGTCCTGTTCATTCTTTCAACAATCTCATTGGACTGAGGATGGTAAGGAACATGAAATCGTTGCTGAATACCAAGTAATTCACACAAAGCTTTCATCAGTTTACTGACAAATTGTGGCCCGTTATCGGATTCGATAACTCGTGGCCATCCCCAATGACAAAATATATTTTTCCATAAGGCTTCTGCTGTAGCCTTAGCTATCATTGTTTGGTAGGAATTGCTTCTACCCATTTTGAAAAAACATCAACTACCACTAGAAGATATCTGTACCCACCTTTAGCTGGGGGTAATTGGCCTGTAAAGTCAATTTGGAAGGCATACCAAAGTCCATTCGCTGGAGTTACCTTTAGTAACTGTGGCTTTTTCAATTGAGCATTAACCTGCAAACATATTAAGCATTCAGCATGCACTAAATCACAGATTTTCTTTAACTGTAGATGCCAGTACTTGTTCTTTACAATGGGCCATAACTTTTGTGTACCCAAATGTCCCAATTCCTGATGATTAAATTTCACTAACTGTCGTGCCTGTTTGTACGGTATATAAGGAAGACTAGAACTGTCTTCAAAACATTTTGCATAACATTGCCCTGGACTTTCTCCTACAAGAGTGCATTTTTCTAACTCTTCCTGCAGTCCAAACTTAGTTTGGATCTGCAGCAAATCATGCTGCAAATTCTGAGCTGAAAATGTTTGTATGGCTTGTACTCCAGCGGTTTTATCTGGTACACCAGAAAGATGTTCTGCAGGATACAATTGCATTCCTTTCTTGGCTGCCTTTTTTGCCATCTGATCAGCGTAGTTATTTAACTGAAAAATTTAATTTGTAGCATTTTGATGAGTTTTTACCTTTACCTTTAAGATACTGTAGCAACCCACAAGGGACTGACTATGAACCAAATTCCAAATAGTCTGTAACACAGAAGCATGCTTGAGTGGTTTGCCCATATTATCAACAAACCCTCTTCTTGCCCATGTAGACATATGCAGCCACAGAGAATTAATTATGTATGCACTGTATGAAAAAATATTTATAGGTGGAAAATGCTGTAGCACGTAAAGAACTGCTTCCAGTTTGGCTTGCTGAGCAGACATATGTCCCGGTAACTGAATAAGAGTCGGCTGTCCCATAGAAGGGTTTTCTGGTACTACTACAAATCCAGTCCGATATTGTCCATTGTCCCAAATTCGAGCACTGTCAACAAAGACAGATGGCCTGTCTTCCTGAATATCAGGAGACAGAATGGGCTTTTCTGGATTTGAAATGTGCCTAATGCATTTGTGTCATTTTCTTTCATATCCCATGAAGTTAGATAAGTAATACTTGTCTCCTGCCTTTATTGTAACTTGCTTGACACTAAATAATGCCAACCATTTTGCAAACACTGCTTGACTAATGTCATCAATCAATTTATTTAACTGAGTCTCATTTACCAAAGCCTGTATGGCATAAAGTGGTGTCTGTACTATAATGTCTTTGGAGAAAGTTGTTAGGTATTCAGTTTGTTTTAAATCCCAGTAAATGGCCAAAAGTTGCTGAATGCACTGGTGATATCCCCTCTCAACATGTGTCATCTTTCTACTGAAGAATGTAATGGGGCATAAAGTCTTTTCCATTCTAGCTTCAGAGCCCTGAGGCCACTCCTGTAAAAGCATAACAGAGAGTATGTTGGGTCCAGCTGCTGCTTGTAACATAAAGGGACGTGTTAAACTTGGAGCTACTAATTCTGTAGCCTTGGACAATGCTGCCTTTAAATCACAAAAAGAAGTATTTTTCCCTTGGTCCCCACTCCAGAAAGGGTAATTCATTCTGGCTAGAAAGCATGTCATACAGAGGAACTGCCATGCTGGCATAATCCTCTATGAAGTCCCGATTATAATTCATAATACCTAGAAATTTGTGCAAATCCGGAATGGTAACTGGTTTATCCATTTGCAAAATTCCCTGCACCCTCTCCAGACAAGGAGTACACCCAGAAAGACATAAAATAGTACCTAGAAATTTTACTTCAGATGACATGAATTGTATCTTTTCAGTTTTGACCTTAAACCCTGCCTCCGGCAGTGTTTGAAGGACCTGTGTCACTTCACCTAAATGCTGTTCTTTTGTTTCAGACTGTAATAGTATGTCATAAATGTAATGTAGAACAGAATCATCAGATTCTAGACTTTGCAGTATTTGTCCAACTATCTGGTGAAATATAACCAAACTGTTTTGAAACCCCTATGGTAACCATGTCATGACATACTGTTTATGTTGAAAAATAAAGGCAAACCTTTGCCAGTCTTTTTCCTGCAGTGGTACTACAAAGAAACCATTAGCTAATTCTATGACCTTAAACCACTGACTTTGTGGTTTTATCCTTGCTGATAGCTCTGGGAACCCTGGAATCAGATGAGCCCAGGGAGTCGTGAATTGGTCCACTTTTCATAAATCAATAACCAATTGGTAAGTACCATCTTTCTTTTTAACTGGCCATATGGGTGAATTTGTAGGGCTATTTCCCTTTTGAATTATTCCCACATCAAACCAATCATTGTATGCAATTTTGCATGTCTGTTTTTGCTTCCTTTGGGATCGGATACTGTTTTTGAAATGGTGGAATAAAATCTTGGTCACTACCTATAGAAACTGCTTCCTGTAGCTTCTCGCACTCTGTGGGCCCTTGAGACCACAACATAGGGAACTGTTGTTTTACCTTTGACCAGACTTAATTTTCCATATGGCTGACAGTATGGCTCTTTTCAGAACTGGTTGATACATGTATTGCCTCAATCATACACAACATGGGACCTTGTCCTTGCCATATAATGCCATTAGGAAGGTATATGACAATTCCCATTTTGGACAATATATCCATTCCCAAGATTGTGGAAGTGCAAGAATTATGCATAAAAAATACCCCTTTCACTGGTTCCCCTTGACGGGAGAATTGTACTTGTACAGGTTTACTACCTATGGCTGGATCCAGAGCCATTAAAACCTGAAATACATGTACGTTTAGACAAGTCAGGAAGCAAATGCCTACCTGTCACTGAGACAACTGCTCCTGGATCTAGAAGAACATCTTCCCACAGGTTCCCTTCTACCCAAATGTTGATAAGTGGTCGTCCATCCTTCCCCTTCTTGAAGTTAGTCAAGAAAGAGACTTGGATGGGGGGGGGGTCACACCCCTATGGTAAGCCACTTCCCACCCCAAATCATTTGTGGTATTGGACTGAAAGGGCATAATTGCAGTGTTTCCTCGACTTCTTTACAGTCAACATAAGAAGATCGATTGAGTTCCTGATGCAAGGCTATTTGCTGCTGATAATTAGAATTTACTTAACCCTCAGGAACAAAGCCAGAAAGGACAGTTGTATGCTGTGTGCTAACAATATTATCTTGTACATTGACACTAGGTGTCACACCATCCCTTTGCTGTACTGGGAATACTGACTGCTGAGTGTTTGTGGTATATAGGGGTTGTTGCTGTAGTCCCCTATTAGATTCTGTCACATATTGTTGTGAAGTGTACTGCTGTGTTTGTACTTCTGGCTGCATTACCTGTTGCTGTCATGGTACACGTAGCTTATTAAAATTTTTTATGGTAAGAAACTTACCCTTTGCCTCTTGTTCCTGGTGCCATCTCTGATCATATTTACATCATTTTGGTATGACCCACCTGTTTACAGGAATAACAAATACTCTGTCTCTTTGGAGGACCCTCTACAGATTGAGTAACTTGAGAAGCTAACTGAGTGGCTGGGGGAGCTGATGCTGCCCATTGTTGCCCCATGTAGAACTTGCCCTTGATATGATTGTCCTGTTACCTGCTGTGGGATTTGGTGTCCCTGATTAATCCATCTCCCACAGTCCCTTCCCCTTACTTCACTAACAATGGGTGCAGAATGGGGAGTGTAAATCTTTTGCTTATGAATAGCATTATCTTTACACATAATACATGCTCTCAGCAATTTATCTGCTAACACTGTGAGTGTATTTGAAGATTCCTCATAAATAAGTTTGATATCCCCTAGGACCCCTTCCAAATGGTCTAAAAAGGAGCGCATAACAGCTTTTTGAAAATTGTTATCTTTCAAATCTTTTTCATCACTGCCATTAACTAGCATATATGCCAGCTGGTAATGTTCAGCCTGTTCTTCCAGGGAATCACAGACTGTCATTTGAAACTGATCTAAAAGTGTTGGTGTGAGAGATAGCCCTTTAGTGTATGCTAACAATACTGCTGTCATTCTTAGGTGTTTGGTTTGCATTGGATACCACTTTTGCTGAATATAAGCCATGAAACTCAGAGGGATAAAATTCCAGAAGCAATACTCAAGTGTATCATTCCATTCAGTGCCTACAGTTTTAAATGTAATCATGTTATTAAAAATACCCTTCTGTTCACCCCACTTAGGGAGCGTTTCTAACATTCTAGACTGATGATAAACTTTAGCAGAAAAAACAGCGGAGGCTATGATAGGACTGGTAACAGCAGTTTCTAGTGCTTTAGATTGATATTTTTCTAACAAGGTTTGTAATCTTAAAAGATCTTGATTAGCTAAGTCTGCTGCTCTAGCAGCCTCAGATTCCTGTATGTCTAATTGAGCTCGTAATGTGTTTATTTCCTCTCTTGCAACAGTTATGCCATGCTGTGCGTCAGCCAGTTGCTTGCCATATGTTTTTTGCAAACGGACAATTTTATCCATTAATCGTTCTATCATAGCAATAGCTTTACTGCGTTGTTCAATAACAGTTTGTGTAAAGGTCTTAATTTCAGTCTGTGAGACTTTCAAAAACAGAGAAAATTCCTTTGTACATTCAGCAGTGTCGGTATGCATTTTACCAGACACATTCCTTTTATTACAGTAAGTCTGGAAGTGACCCATGAGGTCAAGATCTTGCTGGTTGCTAACTTTAGCAATCCAATCTTTAAACTCCTGCAAATCAGACTGTACAGTGCAAACTTTGACATTTGCATCACCCTATAATGAATATTTTTCAACAGGATATATAGAAACAGGAACCATTGTCTGTGCTTCAAGCATTACTTTATCCTGGTTGTGTTCCAGGTTTTGTACAATACGTTTATGACAAAGCATGCAAAAAGCAACATTTAAATCATTGCAAATGGCACATTTCTGAACATTTTGTGACACTTTTTCCTTACAAATAATTACAAGTGCTAATATGCTGATCATACCATGTTTGTAAATAATTCCACACATCAGATACATCAGAAATAAAAGATTTGGTGCACTTCTTTTCATTTTCATGAATTGCATTCATTGTTAAAGGAAAAACAGAAAAGATATTTACTACACATGTTCAGGACAAGGTGGCCAGTCTTGACACGGAGATCAGTTGTGGGAGAATTCTTTGCTGTCTTTCACTAGATGCTGGTGAGATGAATTTTCGGCAGTAGAAAATCGAACTCCATATATCACCAAATGTCTGAAGGAGAATTTCTGTACTGCCCTGTACTGCGCTGCAGTGCTTGTCCCCCAGTCAATGGACAAAGTTTTAGGAAGAGAAGAATCGATTGTAAAAGGTCTGCTCTGAAATGTTATACTGTTAGAGGCCATATTATGTATCTAAAACAGTTCTTCTATATAGGGGTGCATCATTCATGCTTCAATGCACTTCTCCCTAGGCATAATTTCCTCCTTGGAGAAGTAACATATGTTGTCTGTATTCTGGGCATATCTTATCTATTCACATTCAGAAACACAGGATCGTATCTATTAATAAACATACAACAGTGTTGCCAGCTGTCTTGTAACAAGAAACCCAACTTTGCCAAGAGTGCTGTAAGTATCATACAATATCTTTGCCTGCACATGACTGACCCTTGTTTGAGCAACATTGGCCTTACCGTGAAAGGTAAGTGCCCCTAAATGAAAATTCTAAAGGATTCCTACATCAGGGATTTAATTCCACTCAGATCTTGGTTAAACAATCATGTATTGCTGGAGCAATCTTCTATTATCCCTGAGATTTTATGTTTTTCAGTCACACATTCTCATTGACTATCTGGAATAATCAATTAAGAACACATTTTCTCTGTGTTTTATTCCAAGTCACATTTATTTCCTGACCTGCTGATGCATTTTATACCAAGTATTCCCTATCTAGCTTATTACTGAAACCTCTTAAATCTCAGTTTTGCCATTTGTTTACAGACCTCTAAAACAGGACATTTTGTCTTGCTGAGATTTTAACTATGATTATAAACTAGGTAAAAAACGTTCTTACACTGTGAAGGACAACAATGAGGAAAAGAAAAGGCAAACACTACTAAAAACTCCTGTTGTCCACCACGGCAGTAAAACTTGATAATAAAATCAAAACTTTAATAAAAAAGGGATATAACATAAAACAAGCAGTCCTCAGTCTTCAGATAAGCACTTTCGGCAAATATGCCTTCCTCAAATCGTAAAAAAGGACTGTTCAGCTTTTGTATTTATAAGGCATCACAGCTATTCATCTGTGACACACCCTTGTTGCAAACCAAAAGGAGGCCAGCTAGCAAAGCGGTATAATTTCCTTCATTCTAATTAAAGGCGCAGTATTTCTTTTTACTATGAGATTGTATATGAGAAAACTAGTAGCTATGTATGTGAATACATTATATGAATGAAGCAACATTCAAGTAAGCTTGCTGATTGTATTCCTTCTATTCCTAAGCACAGGTTTTAATGGCACAATGGTATTCAAGCCTGGTAATCTGTTCGCTCTTAAATTAATTATCCAGCATGTTTCCCTTAACTCTGTGCGATTATGAACATCGCCTCCTCTTGTGGTCTGACAGACTGCCTCTATGGCCTTAAATACAAAGTAATGAGAAGGAAACTGTACTATATGGGCTGCTAAGGCATTATTGGGATCTTTCTGTTTGATGTCCCTTAAATGTGTAAGGATACGTTCCTTAAGACGTTGATCTGTTTTGCCAACATAGAAAGCACTACACTGGCAGCAAGTCACTAAGTATATAGTGTGGGAACTAGTTAATTTAAGAGTGAACAGATTACCAGGCTTGAATACCATTGTGCCATTAAAACCTGCACTGAGGAAGGCATATTTACCGAAAGCGCTTATCTGAAGACTGAGGACTGCTTGTTTTATGTTATATCCCTTTTTTTAATTAAAGTTTTGATTTTATTATCAAGTTTTACTGCCGTGGTGGACAACAGGAGTTTTTAGTAATGATTATAAACTAGTCATTTTTTGTTAATATGGTTCTGATTCTTCTTTTAAACAAGAAGAGGCACACATAGTGCAAGTTGTTCTATTCTGTGGTGATATATCTCTTAATTGTTTTTGATTATCAGGGCTGTTCCTGATTTTGGCTTAAGATATAGCTGTGCCCCTCTTAAAGTAAGATACTTTTTGAGAAACCATAGTAGATTATGGTGAATAAATAATGGTGGCCATTATAGTTATATACTTTTTTAACTTTAAAAATGCATGTTAGTTCAAATTCACTTAGTCTGTTAACTACCTTTGTCAACATTTTCAATATTTAAAAAAAATGGCCCTGATTTGGGGCCTTTATCACTAAATATTTTTGGCTTTATTCTTGATTTTGGACATAATTGGTTGAGAGCTTGCTAGATTACATGACTTCTCACAGTCATACCTTATGCAAATAGATAGTGTGATGATTAAATTCAAGTCAGTACCTTATAACTTGTTTACAGCCTGCTGATGTATCTCCAGTAAAATATACTTCCTGGATAGCTGGGTGAAAATGTTCTTTTTAATACACTGTTAATGTACAGTAATATCACTGTTCAGGTATAAAACAGTAATAAATGTCAAAATAACTCATCACAATTTTCATAAAGCTTGACTATAACATTGGAACACTGTGTGCTTTTCCTTAGGAATTCCATCATGGATATATTTTATTGCAGCTATGAACATTAACAGCTGGTTCAGTGATACACGTAGTTTTGCCAGTTATTTTGCACCATATGATTTTTCTTTATTTTGACATTTAAAATACTCATGAAATGTGTATGTTTTTCAATGTCATTGCCCCTAGGTTTTGATCAATTTTTTTTAATGATTTTGAATTTTCATCTTTCTGAAATCCCTTTTGTTGAGGCAGCACAAAGCCTACATAAAACACTGACCTTGAAGGACAGGGAGCAAAAAATGCTCTGAATGATAACATTGTTCTGCTAAGAATACGGCCTATGAATTTTATAGCTGCCCTGGTGTTTCATCACTGAGGACAAAGCAGAAATGTCATGAACTCTGACTGACCCATTGTAATTTGTGGATTAACAGCGCTGTCAGAACTTCAGCAGTAGCCTCTGATTCCAGCCAAAACAAAAGCAATCCATAGTTTGACACTTCAATCAATCTTTTCATTTTCACCTGACACTATCCACCATAATGTGTCTGTAACCTGCTTGCATTTGTCCAGAACTGAACTGATGTAGTTTATTACTGATGACAAATAGTCAGCCATATTCTCTTAGGTGCCATTTCATGTCCGTACTTTTTTTTTTTTAACATTAAATCAAGACTGCCTTTAGTCATGAATGCACTGTTATCATGCATCAGCTTTGTCTGTTTGGAAAGAGCAGAAGTGTTTATTATATTTATGTATGCACTTATTTATTCATTCATTTGTTATACTGTACTTAGAGTAAGAAGAGAGGATCATCTAGGAACTTATTACATAATCAACATCAGAAATGCTATGGTCAACATCAGGAATGCTACACAGAGCTCATGCAGTAAAAACATAACAGATAGTTCATCGGCACTGCAATACTGTGAACAAATATTAAAGGCAGTTAAGCAGTCTTGGGAGGAATGCAGTGTAATTAAGATTCCAGAAAGGGAGACGGCTACATTTCATGTACACCAGAGCATAGATGGGTTATTTGTTTATACATACTAAATACAATATTTCTGAAAGTGGTGCTGACAATGTGGACTTAAGTTGATGAAATGTTAGTAGAGAGCTGGCAAGCAGTGGAAGAGGAGGCTGTATAATGCAGGACTGAAAAAAAGAAGAACGGCTTGGTACAGCATTCTAAAGGATTGGAAGCTGAAGATGAAAGTTTCAGTTCTGAAAAACAAATGGGGGGGGGGGGAGTAGGACAAGATGCAGAACTTTGAAGCTTAACAAAGACATAGCTATGCTACCTATGTGTGCACTGGTTAAAATGTTAGCTTTTTATGTATCCAAATTGTTTCTAAACCAATTTTCTAAATCAAAATTCAGTAGTTCATGAAACTACTATTTCATCTATCTTTAATGACTGCTAATAGTGCTCTTCTCAGCACTCATAATGTACTCAGAACTGCCCCCTTCTGAAGTTCATAAATAGCTACCTGTATTGACAAAATATTTAAGTATGCTTGAAAATTCTATTTTATTAGCCTTCTTGCTCCCATTATTATTGGACCTGAATGCTTTTATTCCCTATCAGTCTAGCTTCTTCTTTCATATCCTGGTTATGTCTCAGTTTGCGGGACACTGAAAGCACAAGGTGTAGTTATTTCAATGAATAATGCTGCAGTTGTCCCTTTTTCTTCAAATACAATAGCTAGTTCTCTTGCTTCTGCTTTCTTGACTGTAGGTATTGGATGGCCCCTTTGTGTGGTCAGTCCGTCTTCATTTTCAATAACATTTTGGGGCTCATGCTGTGCTGTGATTGATTTTAGCAATTGGCTTAGCTTCTGGTGTCAGTCCAGGGGGGTACACTATTTGATGGCCTGGGAGGGCATGGTTGACAGACCATGGTGCTTTGCCAGGGATGGTCTGCACTTATCCTCTCTAGGCTTCTGGATATTAGCAAAGACCTTTTCCACCCCTATAGTGCCTTTCTTAGGCAAGGGCCAAGAAGTTTTAACAAGAAACTCCACTTCAGCAAGCGTACCTCCCCCTGGAGAGTATAGACATCTGTGTAGTAATGAGACATGATTTAAAGTTGCTGAGAGTACCCCAGCAGTGCAAAGTTGTAATGCCTTTCACACCTTTAGACCAGCTACTGCGCAGGAGGGAACTAAAGGTAGAGCAGTCTCAGTCTGCATTAAAACAACCTCACATCTAGACTAGTTAAAGGGTATGAACTATTGGAACTCTTACATGAGCAACTCATCATAAACAAGGTGTTGTACCATATCCTTGCAACCTATAGGGTCCCCTGCATGTCCTAGCAAACCCATACTGCCTTTGTCAATGTACTAGAGTCCCTCACTGTTCAACCCAATATAATATTCATGGGGGATTTCAACTAACCCTCTAAAGACTGGTAATCCTACACCAATTTTAATGCATAAGTCCAATGATTCCTAAACTTTGTTAATACCAACATCCTGGAGCAGTTGGCCAATTCTCCTACCAGGAGTACAGACATCCTTGACCTTGCACTCATGAACATTGGGGGGTGATGTTCCTTACCCAATGTAATATCTTTGCTCATCAGATATGACCATAAGGCAGTTTACTTGAAATGAAAATTAATTCTGGGGATCCAGTGAAATCAAAAGCTTTTTAGAACTATTCCAAGGCTAATCTCTCTGTACTAAGCAACACCTAGGCTAAATTCCAAGCACCTCCAAACCCAGAAAACACCATAACATACACTGAGCTATTTATAAAATCTTTGTACAGCCATATTGATAGCTGTATAGAGCAAGCTGTGCCCAGTCATATTAACAACAAGACAAACTCACAAGATAAGCCAGCCTGGTGGACTCACAATATCAATTGTTATACACAAAAGAAAAAAAATATTGGCCAAGCATAGAAGGAACAAAGCCATACATGCTAAAATTCCCCAGATCAATCCAATTAGGCAGCTAAGAGGGTTAACTAATACTTTGAAGTCTAAATTTGTAGAAAAAATAGCTTCTTAGGCAAAGAACAACCACAAAGCTTTCTACAGTTATGTCTGTAACCTCAGAGGAAATACACAATAATATGCAGAACTTATTGTAAATGACATCACCCACACTGAACCATAGGCCATTGCCAACCTTTTGGCTGACAGGTTCAGCTCAAATCCCCCCTCCAACACTCCCCCTGATAGTCCAAAGGAAATACCACATAACACAATCTCCCTAACCATTGCTAGGAACAGATCATCAATGCACTTTCCAAGCCAAAAACACTGCATTGATGGGCTCAGATAACATATTGGGATGTTGAATAAATAGCATAAAGCATGACCTCTCTGGTTGACTTGAATCATTTTTCAGCTGGAGCCTTCAGTCAGGTTTTCTGCCCAAGGAATGGAAGATGACTAGAAGGACGAAAGCGATCTTTGTTAACAATAGGTTATGAAAATAGAAACTGATTTTTACATGCAAAATGTATATGTATATATTTATATATAATTTTTGATCACAAAATGAACTAAGGTTAATATATTTCCAGCCATGTAGTATATTGTCTTGTATAAAATCACAGAGTTAATAATCTACTTAATAATTTGGTTAAATAAGATGTACCATTAAAGTACATTAGAGCTATATATATTATTATGACAGCTACTAGGTAGGGCAGGACCAGCTCGAATGTCACACTGATGGGGGAAGGGATGTGACTTTAACATGTGTACCAATAACACTTTGTTTTACAGCACAATAAACCACTCCTATGCCTGATAAAAAGTATATATATATTTAGAAAGCTTGTGAGGAAATTATTACTCTATTTTTGTCTGTGTAATTAATAAAGCATTTTCGACTGGAAACAGACTGCCTGCCTTGCTTGGATTACTTTCGAATACTTAGTAATGCTGTAGAATTATATTTATTTATTTTATTTATTTTACATTTGTTGACCGGGCTAGTCTAACTGGATACATGTCCATTTTCAGTAGAGGCCTGGGGAGAAAAGCTCCGAGCAGCAACGACAAGGAAATACAATAAAGTATAATTAAAATAAAATAAAATTTGTTACAAAATTAACATTAAAAGGTAGAGTTATACAGAGTTATTTAGCAAATTTAGGCTAGAATCAAATACTATGAGTAAAAACAAAAATTAAAACAGAAGATAGATAAAGGAAAAAAAAATTTTTTTTTTGGTTTTTTTTTGAGAAAGAGCAGGAGGGGGCAAGAGATATCAGTCAGGGTTGGAGCCAGGACAAAGCCAGTGGGATTTAAGATATTCTTTAAGATTCTTCTTAAAAAGTAGAGTAGAAGTAAGGTTGGAAAGTTCAGAAGGAAGATTATTCCAGCTCTTTCCTATGGTGTTTGAGAAGAGTGAGCCCCCAGCTTTGTTGTTGGATTTAATGGAAGAGATTTGAAGTTTATTTGCTGAGCGTAGAGTTGCAAGATTTTTGTAAGGGGAGATGAGATTAGTGAGGATTGGGGTATTTTTGGGGTAGTAGAGGATCTTTTGGGTGATAATAAGTTGTTGAAAAAGTAATTGGTTCTGTAGTTCTAACCATCCCAGCTGTTTGAGGTTGTGAAAATGATGCATTCTAAATGGGGTAACAGAAACAAATCTGGTTATGTTATTATAACAGGTGGATAGTTTGGTAAGGTTGGTTTTAGAAAGATTAGTATAGATAGCAGAAGCATAGAAAAGGGTGGAGATTAGGTGGGTTTGGGCTATAGTGTTTCTGGCTGCAGGGGTAAGGAAAGATTTGATTCTGTATAATTTAACGTATTATATATTTTCTATTATTACTTTTTGACTTGACAAGTTTACGTTCACTACTTCTACTACTATTGTCTGATCTGATTAATATACAGTGATTAACTAGAAATATATTGACTGAAAATCTTCCACACAGAGATGTTTCTTACACTGTTTTTTTTTAGACCCACTACACTTTAGTGGGTTGTTTTGAGACTTCGGGGATACCACGGAGATTACTTGTTTTTTGTTGGTACTTTGGTTTCTGAGACCAAGGTTTTTGTAATGTTAAAGGATCCCTGAATCCGTGGTGTGGAATTCCAGCATTTTAAGAGATGGATAAAGACAGGCTAAAAGATTTACTAACTGTACCTATCTGGAATGATACAGAAGCAGATCAGATACAAACGGATACAGAAAATGGACAGGGTAGAATGGGCCTAGAAAATATGAATTCAGAGACTTTTTCTAAACTAGAAAAGCAACTGAAATGCATGCAGGGTCTCTACTGGGAACACATTTATTTACAACAAAGCATAGATAAGAAGAGACTACCCTGGGGACTTAGATTGAACAAAAGACCAATGTGGAAAAATATGGATGATTCACTTTCTAAGGAATGGGAAGATATTTTAGAGGATGCCAGCTACAAACTTATTTGTCTGCTAGTAAGGAACAACCTTAGTGTGCAGGAAGCTACAAAGGCTGACATCACATCTTTAAAAACAACATTAGAAAATGAGAACCACAATAACCTAGATGCTAAATTTGAGCTACTTAAAGAAAGAGTGAAAGGATATGAGCAGTCCATTAAAGAAAGTAAGATTAATAAAATGAAACGAGATAACTGGACAAAGATGATCCTGGGAGACTTACTAGGAGGTACAATAATAATATCAACAACAACAGGAGAACCAACAACAGACAAGGTTTTAGTTACTACAGGGGATATAAGGGAAAATATAACAGTGCCAGCAGACCTCAACGGGATTTTCCCAGGGGAGATCCTCGCACAAAACCAGACAGGGGCACAATACAGACCACCAGGAGACTGCCCCTCCAACATCTCATTCCCCACAATCCCAATCCCCTCTGGCTATCAACACTCCGCAGAAGCCTTTGATATCCCAGAAGGATAAGGACAGGAACATAAGCCACAGCGGCAACCAGAACCAACAGAGAGTTCTACAGGACGAATTACAGGACTACCAGGACAACCGGGACCACAGACAATCCAACTACCAGGAGCAACAGCACCATCACAGAGACCAGTTTCTTCAGGAAGACCAATATCGACAGCACAGACATCAACCACCACACCAATACCAAAGCCAGCACCAGTACCAGAACAAGAACGATGACCACCACCAGAGCCCCAGAGCTTGTCCCTCTTACCAGGTCCCTCCATACCACAGCCACAGTGAGGAATACTACTACAACCCACCGAGATTCCAGAAAGCAGAGGAGGAATTCCGGAGGTCTCATACTCTATCCACAAACTGCCAGGGAGACAGGAGAACCAAACAGTGGACAGGGGTGAGGGAAATACAATACCTGGGCAACCCTGACTACAACCCAGGTCCCAGGCTCAGACAGAGGAAACAGCCACAATAACAGGTACAGTAACAACAACAGGTACCACAATAACATGTGCTCCACTTATCTGGAACCACTCTGTTAAAGCACTGACTGAAGAGGAAAAAAGTGTGTTGTCCAAAAGACTTACTTTTGTACCAAGCTGCAGGAGTGAGGTTGCTCAAGTACTGATATACCTTAAAATGCTTGTGAGGAAACTCAACTTAAGGGTACAGTTTTATGGCAAAAGTAATGACACTGAAAATAAGCCTATTGATGAAACTATAAAAAGGCCTAGCAGCTATTGTCCACCACTACATCAAACACTAGCTGCTTTCGAAGTGAAATGTGAGATGGATATCAGGAAACTGCTTAAAAAACCTCCAAAGAAAAAACTTTATAACTTAACACAGGGAGAAAGAAAAGCATTGCTTGAGCTAGGCAATGATAAATCCAGGCGTGTAATGAAGGCAGACAAGGGAGGAGGTATACTTGTGACTGACACCACTAGCTACAACCAAAAGATAGAGAACATGCTGAAGAATAACAGATTTTATGAGTTATTTGTCATGGATGACATAAAAAGAGCATATGATTTATGGAACACTAATCTCACCACATTATGGGAAGAAAAACATATCACTGAAAATCTTTATAATTATTTATGGAGCCCATGCCCATGTTTACCTTACTTTTTTGGAATACCAAAGCCACACAAGAACAGAGAAGACCCACCTTATAGACCAGTGGTAGCAAGTGGAGGTTCCCTTACTGAAGCCACAGCCATTTACCTTGATTACTTGCTGAAACCTCTAGCAGAAAAGAATAAGTCATACATAAGAGATTCAATGGATTTTTTGAAGAAAATAAAAACATTACAGTGGAAGCTGACAGTATTTTGGTAACTATTGATGTGGAATCCTTGTACACAGTGCTCCCTCACAATTACTGTATAACATCAGCTATGGAGTCTTTTAAGAAACATAATCAGGGTACACAGGCACAACTGCAAAAGTTAAGCAAGCTCATTAATCTTGTACTGGACTTCAATTTACTTTCAATGGCAAACACTACAAACAAAAAACTGGTATAGCAATGGGGGCTGCCATGGCTCCCAGCATAGCGAACATAGCCCTGGGCAAATGGGAGGAGCACTTTGTGTTAAACAACACAGACTACATGCAGCATATCACATGCTATTTACGTTTTATTGATGATGTCTTTATTGTGTGGGAAGGTGACACCTTGCAGCTTGGAGATTTTATCACTTACCTCAATCAAACAACTCCCTTCCTGAAGTTTACCTCTTCCCATAGCTGTACTTCAACCACTTTCTTAGAAATACAGATTTCCAAGGACACCAACAATAACAGAATCACCACTGATCTATTCAGAAAACCAACAAGGGTTAACTTATTACTCCACAGTACAAGTCTACATCATTCAAAAACCAAGTATAATGTAATGAAATCCCAAGGCTATAGATTAGCTCGAATTACCACAGAGATGGAACCATTTTTGAGAAACCTGAACAACTTAGAGAATGATTTTCTAGTGAGAGGCTATGAAAGTCAGATGTTAAAAAACATCCTGGAACCCATTATAGAACTGAAAAGGACTGAAGCACCTTCACTTAACCTCCCCAGTAGAAAAATGTTAAGTAATCCCACAGAGAATAACAAATGCGAAAATAGCTACATCCTGACATACACTTTGGATTATCACAGTATCAAAAATATTATTGAAGAAAACTGGGACATTGTCACAGGAAACACTTTTCTGATTAACATCTTAGGTGAAGCCCCATCATTTGTTTATAGGAAGGCCAGGAATATTAGAAGTTTTGTTGAATTTAAACCTAGACCATGTGAGAAAAGCACTAAAAGATGTGAAACTAATTGTACATTTTGTATATTTATACAGCAAGGTGATAGTTTTTATTGCCCTTATTTAAAGAAGATCATTAAAACCAGTGCAGGGGGTGACTGTAAAACTAAAAAAGTAATTTACAGGGCACAGTGCAATGAATGTGATGCATTCTATGTGGGCAAGACTGTAAATAAACTCAAGCGAAGGATTTCATGTCATCTGTCAGAAATCCGCTCTGGATGCAAAAATAATGCACTAGCCAAACACCTTGCTCTTCATAAAAGACACACAGGTTTTAAGTTCCAGATCCTGGATAGCATAGACATGGGTGATCTTGAAGGAGACATCCCGAATATTCTGGAGAAACATGAACTCATGTGGCAATTAAAGCTGAACTCTTTTAGAAAGCCTGGACTAAACTAGTACTGTTCAATTAAAAGTGCACTGGAACTTAGAAAATTGCCACATTGTTTACATGACTAATTGCATTTTATTTTATTTTATTTTATTTATTTTTTCTACAAATTGGTTTTAAATACCATTTTAAATCATTTGAAATTTAAGTGTATATTTTGTTTCCATCATCATACATATATATTTTTTTATTTTTATTTTTTTCTGGTTCTCTTTTTCCACTTTATTCATAATGATGGTAATAACAATACTAACTAATTATACAATTATGTAGGTTTCTAGGGTTCTTGTACACAGACCTGAAGAAGTCTAGAAGGATGAAAGCGATCTTTGTTAACAATAGGTTATGAAAATAGAAACTGATTTTTACATGCAAAATGTATATGTATATATTTATATATAATTTTTGATCACAAAATGAACTAAGGTTGATATATTTCCAGCCATGTAGTATATTGCCTTGTATAAAATCACAGACTTAATAATCTACTTAATAATTTGGTTAAATAAGATGTACCATTAAAGTACATTAGGGCTATATATTATTATGACAGCTAATAGGTAGGGCAGGACCAGCTGGAATGTCACATTGATGGGGGAAGGGATGTGAATTTAACATGTGTACCAATAACACTTTGTTTTACAGCACAATAAACCACTCCCATACCTGATAAAAAGTATATATATATATTTAGAAAGCTTGTGAGGAAATTATTACTCTATTTTTGTTTTACTTGGATCGCTTGTCTGTGTACTTGATAAAGGATTTTCGACTGGAAACAGACTGCCTGCCTTGCTTGGATTACTTTCGAATACTTAGTAATGCTGTATAATTATATATTTTCTATTATTACTTTTTGACTTGACAAGTTTACGTTCACTACTTCTACTACTATTGTCTGATCTGATTAATATACAGTGATTAACTAGAAATATATGGACTGAAAATCTTCCACACAGAGAAGTTTCTTACACTGTTTTGTTTTTAGACCCACTACACTTTAATGGGTTGTTTTGAGACTTCGGGGATACCACAGAGATTACTTGTTTTTTGAAGATGACTACAGTCATTCCCCTGTGGAAAAGAGGTCCAACCACTGATCTAGGTAACTACAGGCCATAAGTCTTACCGGCCTCATATGTAAGAGCATGGAAAGAATCATCATGGATCTGATAAATGAGGGCACAGGTAATCTGCAAATGCTGGACCCATCACACTTTAGCTTTGTTAAAGGAATGTCATGTTTATTAAATCTGGTGGACTTTTTTGAGAGAGTCAACAAAGCATTGGATTACGGTAAGACTGTGCATGCAGCTTACCTTGACCCGGCCAAGGCTTTTGAAACAAACCCCTACTCAGGCATTATAGAAAAGGTCACTAATTAAGGCATAAACCCTTTTATCACCCACTGGATAGCCAATTGGCTGAGTGATAGGACCCAGGAGGTCAAAATAGGTGAGGCCACTTTCACCAAGAGGCCAGTCACTAGCAGAGTCCCCCAGGGCACAGTACTAGGCCCGCTCCTTTTTGGTATCTGTTTTTTTAAAATGGAAACAAATGCTGAATGTTTATGACTGACTAAGTTTGCAGGTGATTACAAGCTGGGGGTTATCACTGACTCCCCTGCAGACACTACCATTCTTCAAGAAGGTCTATCTCTGACTAACAAATAGTGCCAAAACCTTGGTCTTAAACTCTCTGCTAAGAAATGCATAATTGTAGCCTTTGGGAAGTTAACCATCCAAGCTAGTTATCATGTTGATAATACACTCCTAAGAGTTGACTTAGTGGTCAGAGTTCTGGGTATATATGTAGACAGTAGCCTCATCTTTGACAACCACGTGGCCACAGTGGTGAGGAAATCCTTTTATGTTGCACAACTTATAAGTAAGGGCATTGCATCTAGGTCCAAAGAGGCCATTATTCCACTGTACTCCAACCTTACCAGACCAGTCATAGAGTACAATGTTCCCTTTGGTATGTACCTGACCAGGCATATGCAGCAACTAGAGCAACCTCAGAGGTTTCTTACAAAAGAATACAAGGTGTAACAAACCTGCTTTATGCAGAGCATCTTAAAGCCCTTTCCCTCTAATTAGTCTCTTTTTGATTGCTAAGGGGTGATCTATGCTTAGCTTAGCCCACACTTATGAATCTCTTACATAATCGGAAGTTAAAGAGTACCATAAAGACATGGTCTAGGGACCTCTATTTCTGTCTGTAACTTAAACAGAACATGCTGGAGAGACATATATATGTCATAGAGACTGCCTCTCCAATGGAATAGGCTTCCCATCCATGTGAAGCTTAGTTTGTCTATTACCCAGTTTAAGCACAACCTAGACCAGTGGATGGGGAATAGTAAATTTACACGGGGCCTGGCTCCCCTGTCCCTTATGGACAGAGGTATCTCATTAATGCCTGGCTGTCAATGTCCTGTTTGGATACAGGACATCATCTTTCTTTCAGGAAAACTTGGCTAGGCTCAGAAAGGCCTTCAGGGTCGTTAGCCGAGTTACATTCTAAGAATCCATGAATCTGTGAATAATCTCCAGTGTAAACATCTTGCCATATTGTTGTGCCCTTCTTCAGTGTAAATACCCTCAGCCAAAAATTTATCACAACCAGCAACAAAATGTGCACCTATTTCTAGTTCTTTACTATGGAACCTACATCTGTCTGTATCTCCCCTGTTTTCTATAGACTTTCTAAACCAGTATGTATCTAATCCAATATCTTGACCTGCCATTATTAACCTTTCATGTTTTGGTTTAAATTCATCACTCTTTAGCCATTCACATATACATTCTTGATCAACAATTGCTTGTTCCAGCAGTTCTCCATACTTGCCTCTATAGCTGTTCATTTTCCAGTTTAATTTCATGTTCTTCTGGTTATGAGCTTTATATTCATTCTTTTGCTTTTTGGCACTTTCTGTTGCTACGTGTTTTTTTGTCGACTTCTGTTTTGATTTCTATTCTAAACTTCTATCTGAAATTATTCTGCTAGTCTGCGAAAGATGTATTCTTAGACTTGCCTTTTCATTGTTTAAGACTTTCACTGTATTTGTTTGGATTTGATGATAATAACAAATATACATGCAGTCCCAGGGCTGCAGATTTATAGTTACTTTCAAGGAGGCCCACACTGCATTCAGACAAGAAATATATAATCATGCTATGCACTGTTTTTTATATATCATTTGATAAGCATGACACAGTTTTCTTGTTTTTCTAATATATTTTGGGACCAGTTAAACATGGCAAAGTTATAAGTAAAAATAGAAAGAACAAGGTTATTTATAGCTTGAACTTTATTTCAGGATGTCAAGGCAGTTCTCGATAGTTTAATCTTCAAAAATATTCTTTCCTAAGCTTTGTTCTCATTTGTTCATGCTGTATTGTTGATCCTTCATCCATATGCTCCATCTTGTCTGGTTTCTACCATATCTCATTACTCTCCCAGGCTGATATTTTTGATGTCTCAGTGTTCTGGATATAAATGTTGCTTTCCCACATTTATCCAGAGCAACTGTCATTCTTTTAGCATCTGAAACATATTTTAACCATTTGTAATTGCATTCTCAGTTGTTTCCTGATGAGCTGTACAGTTTTAAATCATCCACTAAAAATAAGTGAGATGTCATTTGACGAGGTTGTTTTCTGTAGCACACACAATGATGAGATATGTCAGCACCATGCTGTACACTAGACATTTAATTTACTTATACTGCATGGAGTAACCACACCATTCTAAAATTCATATCAAGATAATCTATATAACATTCATCTTAACTTCATAATATAACATTCAGCTTAAGTTAATTTTATTTATTTATTTATTTTTTTATTTTAGTTTGCATTTGTTGGCCGTGTTAGTCTGGCTGGGCAGAAGCCCTTTTTCAGCAGTGACCCAGGGAGAAAAGATCCATTAGAGTACAAACATAGCAGTCTCATATACAGATTACACATCATATTCTAACAATAGAGTAAGCAGAAAACTATTTTCAATCCCCAGGATTCACGAAGCCTCCGTGTAAGAGTTATAACTCTTACACGGAGGCTGCAGTTAAACGGAGTGATGTCAGCATGCTTTGCATATTCATGAGAGCATGCTGAATCACACCTAAGTCTAACACGGTTCGTGTAAGACAGTAGGGGGCGTGTTCGTAGGCTGAGCCCTGCAAGCGGACACGCCCCCAGAAGTGTAAAAGTGCCCAAAGTAAACACCCACAACAGAGTCCACGGAAATGTGAATAAACACAACACAACACATGCCCCCACAGACTATGAACATAAAATATATATAAATGAACATGTTATATATTTTTTTTAAATTGTAAAGATGTTTAACCGTGAGTGCGCTGCTTTGCGGGCATGCCAGAAGCGCAGCTACAGTTAGCAGTCAGTGGGAAAGCATATAAGAACTAAATATGCAAAATAAGCCAGGAAGCAATAGCATAGCGGTAGAGATGTTGGCTGAAAAGCAGGCATTCATGGTTCGAGCCCCCACAACACCATTTTTTTTTTTTTTTCAAAATAAGCAGGAAACAAGTCCCTGACAAATATGTACACATAAAACCCCAATATATGTAAAATGTAATGAAATATCCCATTTATATTGAAGACATGTGAGGTAACAAAAGAAGAAAAAATGCCAGATGTGCTCATAGCTGAGCTACAGTTTAACAGAGTGAGTGCATGTGCCCGTAGATGAGCAGTGGTGTAACTGGCGTGAAATGAGTGCCCGTAGCTGAGCAGTGGTTTAACATGCTAAATCTATGTGCCCCTAACTGAGCTGAGCATAATATGCGTGCCGATAGCCAAATGAGGCTTGAAGCAGCATACCCCATTTGCGCAGAGCTGCGCGCCGCGCAAACAAGCTAACCAACGGGCAACGTTGAGCAAGCCGTATCAAAACTGCCTTTACACAGACACACCCCTCAGCATGTCTAGACAGTCATGAAAAATAAAAAGCAGTGGCCAGGTTCGAACCCAGGATATTATACACCATAGTCAAGGTACAGAACCACTAAGCCATGACAGCAGTACCTGTAAATGCAATAATAGCTAATATATAGGAATGAATACAAACTAGAGCATGACAAGGCAAGTTTACTGAAGTTGATACAATTCCAAAATGGCCAATCACAGATATGTGCAGGAAAAACGGACTATATAAGCCCCATAGGTGGGAATACACAGCATAAACGATTGTAGAACTGACCTGCAGGCAGAATGACAGGAGTAGGAGAGGGTAGTCGCTTTCGAGCGCAGAGGTGGGGTGTTGAGGAGTCCAGGTATATGGTCTGGCTCCTAGTCCATAATCATGAGGCCCAACTCATGAAGGGCCAGGTCCTCTGGGGAGCATACAGGGCTGAGGCGTGGGACCGGTTGGCTCATGATCTCACCAGTGCCACAGGGATTCCAAGGACTGGTGAGCAGGTCCGTCACCACCATGCGGACCTGAAGAGATGCAAGCAGGACCAACTGAACCTTTGGATCCAGGAGGCCTGGCAAACACCCAACGCCCCACTACTGAGTAAGTAACATTTAATTATGTATGTAAGAAATTAAACTAGCTGATGTTATGGAGATGTGTATTCCAATATTACTTCATTTATATTACAGCTGCAGGTGTCTGTTCTGCGAACCGCAGAGCCTATGGCGATAGGCTAGTGCGGTTGCACCACCAGGCAGGTCAGTAATCCACTACCAGTAACTGTAAAGAAATATAAAAGTATGACAGTCAGCAAAAGAGTGCAGTGTAGTCAGTAAGGAATAAAATCTGCAAGTAACAGTGTGAAAGTGTATGCAAGTATTGCTTGATTACAAAAGTGTGTTTCAGCCTGTAAGTTTAACCTAAACATGAAACTGTCCAACATATATTCTGAAATAAAAATGCCCTGCCTGTAAGAAAATAGTACACAACCTGCAGCAGGCTGAAAAGAATAGCTGCAGAAGATGATGAAATCACATGTGTGAAATATATCCCTGTGGAAATACTGAAACATGACAGAAGTGAGACTGCTGGAAAGGATTGTAATAACTACTGGTAAAACATGTCAATAAAGCCTAGAAGTACCATCCTGAATAGTAAAATGAAAGCAAGTGAAAGAGTTTGAGAAAGTGTCATGAATCCAGCAATACAGTAGTAATAACTCCTGAATAAAGTATATATTGCAGTCAAGACGGAATGAAATGCATGTGAGATTCAAAACTAAACAAAAATCTGTTCAAAGTGTTGCTGCATCTGGAATGTGTATCCCAAAATCTGGATATGTTGCTCTCAGTCTGCAATATGCAGATAGGATGTTTGTCTGATATACCAAACATCCACACTTGTCTACAGCTATATAAAGCAAATGTAGCAGGATGATGTAGCTGAACAAAGCTAGATATGAATGTGTATGAAGAACCATAAAATGTATATTGATGTTGCAGTAACAGTCCTATCACCAAGTTGAAATAGTTATCATATAGGAGACTGTAGTTAGAACAGTAGTGTGTATATAACTGTAGCTATTAGAAATGTGCAGCATATGTATTGTTATTCAGAGGTGTTAATATTACTTTCTTCACCCCACCCTATAACCACATATAACCCATTCCACGTGAAAATGGTATGTGCAATCACAATTAACACCCCTGGACGTTTGTCCTGTTGGGTCATATATATTTGCATGTCTGTTGATGCATCTGCCCTGTTCATACATCCACACCTGATTGCCTGTTGCCATCAATTAACCCTGCATGTTGTTGGACTGTGTATTTCTGTTCAAATTATGCATGTGTTATGCACGCTGTTCAATGGTGTGAATATCTTGGTGTTTGGTTAATGGGAATACTAATGCATGCTGTTACAACTAATTGTGAATGGTATTATATGTCACTAACCCAAACTGTCATGACATAATGCAAAACATAGTACGACAGGGAAGGCGGGTTCCAGCGGACCCACCTCTCCCACCTCAGCTGGCGAGTGCACCTGGCACTAGTGCCAAGTCCGGACCCTCCTCCGGTGGCCCTGTGCCACCTGCAGGTGGAAGCGCTGCAGGGGATGGGGCTCACCCCCCTCTGCAAGTGTGGCTGGAGGAGGACCCCCACTCACCCTCCGTAGCATCCGGACTGTGGTGCGTAGGGAGATTCGGGACTCTGTTCTCGAGCCCCTACGCCAGCTCGAGGCACAGGTGGCGCAACTAACGGGCATGCCTGTTGCCCCGCCTACACAGCCCCCAGCACAGCCCCGTCCTGGGCAGTGAAAGAACAGTGGCAACTGCCTATGGGTCAGGATATCAGTTCCACTGTTGCCATCTGTGGGCTCATGGGCTCTGGATATCCAAACCTCCGTCCCCGTCAATTGTGTAACCCCCCCTCCCACATGTCATACACCGCCCCTGTATGCGTCTTGTTTGTCTTGTCTGTTTACCTACCCAACCTACCTCCCCAGCTGTACCGACTTCCTTCACCTGACATACCACTCTCACCTGAAAAAAAAAAAAAACAGGGCACTCTGTACCCACAAAAAAATTACTCCCCATACATAGCTGCCCATTCCGCACACATGTCTACTGGACATGGAACCTATCAATTACAATTGGCTGTACAACAAGTATTATTGTTGTCCTGACACCTCTCTCTAAGGGGTGGAAGGTTTCAAATGTCACACCAAATTACATACTTATGCACAGCGGTTGCTGATGAAAAAATGGGCAGCTATGGGCCTTACCTACATCCCTCCTGCACATCCCAAGCTTGTTTCCCTACTGTCTTACCCTCTTTGTGACCCCTTTTTCACCACTTTCCTGTCTCCCCATTTTCTTTTCTTTCAAAGAAAGTAGCGCGGGTGTGCGCAAGAGTAAGCACGTTTAAGCGGTTGTAAGCGGGTGTGCGCAGAGCTAACCGCCAGTGCGCATGTGTGAGCTCCGCGCAAACCAGCGCTAACCCAGTTACAACTGCTTAAAAGTGCCTTAGTCACTTTGATTGACAGGTCCTGTACTCAGCGCAAAAGCAAAATAAAATCCCACTGTGAGTCCTGAACCCAGGACCTTGGAAACAGTAGTCTGCATGACTTACCACTAAGCCATGACTCTTATACAAGAACATTGTGCTAAAATAAATATATCATGTAATAGCAGGAATGAATGTAAAGGGAATATAGATGTGTAGTACACAAAGCATGCCATTTAGAATTACTATCAAAACTAGTGGATTTCATAGTAGTGTGTGAACAGAAACAGCCATGCTAGTTGGAAGCTAGTAGGTAATAATGTCACTATAGCACCTTGCAAGCCACACACATACTCACAGCAGGATAAGCACTGCCCACACCCCACAACCTCTTACAGGAACACATCTGGACCAAGTAATAAAATATGTGGAGCAAAGGCCCAAAACCAGGGACACATTACAAATAATGTTACAACAAACACAGACAGTTCAGAGAGTAACAGGGTCTGCACTTTGTGGGATGTTTGGAAGGGTATGCAGTCTGAAACTTGAATGTTTGTCACCATATTCTGACTTGTGCCCAGAGTGACTTGCCAGAAAAAGGTGTGCATGAGATATTGACCAAAATATGAGGCAGAAATGTGGACAACCTGCAAATATTTGTACACATGACGGGTCTGACACCACCATATTTGAATAGTTAAGAGCCTAGACATAGCAACAGTGAATGACTTACAGGGATGCCCCACAGACCCCATGTGAAATGTACAAACAGTAGGCAGAAAGGTGTAACACATGCAATGGTAACTATGGAGTCCTGAAAGTATTCATCACTTGCATGGCAGAAAAAGTGTAGTAATACATATGCTCATGCTAACCCACAGTCACAACTGCAGCATACCAGACATTTTAATGGGTGTACCCCACTGATATGTACCATTCCATGAGGCAGATAACAGATGAACCTGAAAGTCTCTGGGGCCTGCTCAGCAGCATACTCAAATACCCTAGTAGATGTCAAGGCCCACACCATGGCCAGACCACACTTCATGCTGTAACACCCTAGCAGATATAGCAAGCATTCCAAGGTGTGAATGTACATGGAAAATAGGAAAGCTACAGCAGCACACTACAGTCAAGACACCTAGCAGGCATACAAGTAGTGACTGTAAAGGGCAACTATTGAAGCCTTAGCAACAAAGTGCAAGCAAAAGTGAAAGGAAAGCACACACACACACATTAACAGTAGTAGTAGTTGTAGGTGTCAGTGTACATACAGAGTTAGTACAGGAAACTGGAGAAATGAATGGAGGAATGTTAATCTACAACACACCTGGAAATATGAGAGAGATACCAACCTTTACACTCACAGAACATTGTCCACAGCATAACAGCATGGTCCCTGCCCTTAAAATCTGAAAGGGCTACGCCTATCTCACATACCTTTTTATAGCACTGTTCTGAAATCACAGTGAGAACTGCAATCAGTACACAACTGGCTGCATGCAATTAGCAAATGCTGGCTAACAATTGGTGCAGAGGCCATCACATGGGTATATGCAGATACCTACAAAAGTATGCTGTACTCCCAGTTCACACATGCAATACTTTCATTGCTCCCTGAGAAGGACGTGAGAGACAGAGAGAGAGAGAGAGAGAGAGAGACAGAGACAGAGAAAACTGCAATTAAGCAGACACAAACAAATTGTTCAGCAACAGCTACCTGAAAGCTGACAACTGGGAAGTGGAGCAGCAGGACAGAGAACCAGACTGCAACACAAGTAGCTGTGACAAACACAGGTAATGTAAAGTAATACTATAAAGGTCTACATACTGTGAACCCTCCATATGTGTCATTGGTCTGTATTCATATGTATATGAAGATGTGTAAAGGGCAGGGGACATACAACAACTATCAGTGAAGGCTGTACATACATTTGTATGTGAGAGCATCTATGTGCACATATCAATGTTGGTTGATTGTAGGTTGTAGTGCCATGTACAAAGTAGGTTTCACAGTTATGTATGTTTAGCAGGATGTTAGTGTGTGTATACAGTATGGTAGACAAATATGTTGATATACCTGTCTAACATATGGATACGTATGTATGTCAACATATGTATGTGTATATATATATATATATATATATATATATATATATATATATATATATATATATATATATATGATATGCATATATGTATACATACATAGAGAGAGATGTACGAATACATAGACAGA
Source organism: Protopterus annectens (assembly GCF_019279795.1). NCBI lineage: Eukaryota > Metazoa > Chordata > Ceratodontiformes > Protopteridae > Protopterus > Protopterus annectens. The sequence goes on from NC_056726.1 coordinate 100,316,026, forward strand.
TGTAGATAGAATATTGTACAAACATATCTATGTAATGCACACATACAGATATAGATATATGTAGATACATATACATAGACAGACTGATCTGACTATCTACAGGTATGACTGTATATGACGACCTGCAACACAGCCTGTCCCACCCCTCTGTCACTCACACCCCTCTGTGCCCTCCACATCTATAGCAATATATGTACATCAATATATATATGTGTATATGTATACAGACATATATATATATATATATATATATATATATATATATATATATATATATATACATATAGATATATCTATATACATATATATATATATATATATAGAGAGAGAGAGAGAGAGATGTATATAAATTCTGAGTGAGGCACATGTGTACAGATGTATTACAACAGGTGCCTGGTAACAAAGGCATGGAGTGAACACCAGTGTCAAAACCAGAGTACCATACCACATTCCAGATCACCTACACCAGTAACCACCAGATATGTGATTGGCTGCCCACCACTGCATGTGAACAGGGTCATAAATGTGTACAATAGTGGCCCCAATGATATTCACAGTGGCACACTATCCCTGGAATACCTGCACATGGTATGTGTCAGCGGACATGGTGTGTCAGCTATGGACATGTAGGTCGGTGTACCCCTCCACACCACATAATGGATGCCATGGTATGGACCTCACATGACAGCTACAGATATGGAGAAGGACACAGTGACATGTACAGCACTGTGACAATGCACTCAAACACATTACCAATGCACAGTGACTAACAACACCACAGAGTACACATATGCTGCCCACATAGAGGTTACCACTCCCGGATTTACATATGTAAGTCACACCCATGACAGATGTCCAACAACCATAGTAACACCTCACACCATCCACAACCTAAATGTCTGCTGTGTGTTGTCTGTGCCACTGCAATAGAGTGCACATGTGGAGGTAAGAGTTCCTACCCACAGATAAGACATACCCTGCAATAAACCACACAGTGTTAAGAAGCAAGACTCACGATGAGTACATGTCACACATACCCCTGCTAAATGTTAGTCAGATAGGTAATATGCCATATGAGTCACCCTGTGTAACTGTGTGACAGCAGCAGGTACCATCACACCACATGTGTCACAATGGTCAGGGTAGCAGAACAGTACGCTGCTGTAGTCCCAGGGGCAATAGCATATTGTATAGTATTGTATTGTAATGTAATGTATTATGTTGTATTGTATTGGTATGTTGAGGTGCCTCCTTCGTGGAGTGGAACCACTGCTGCTGCTGTGCGCCAGTGTACAGGTACATATCCTGTAGTCAGGCTAGTGTTACATAGCACTTCTATATGTGTGTTGAGCTCCTGTCAGAGTTTATGTAGCATACAACTGGGGATACCATTAGGTCCCATTCATGTTGTGTATTCTGCTGTCCTGAGGGTGGCTCTCACCTGGACATCTGTGATGACAGGGAGGTTACAGTCAGCTGGGATAACTATGTCTTATGTTGGGGGAGAGGGCGGGGTGACACCTGCACTGAACCTGTCTGCCACAATGTTGTCGATATCTGTGGTGTCAGTGAAATATTTGTTGTTGTGTACTAACTATGGACATAGAGGATGGATCCTGACCAGGTTGCTAACATAACTGAAGAAGGCCTTCTGGTTATCTGTAGTGTCCCTCTTGATTTCCCTCTCAAAGTTGCCCATGGATTTTGTATGATGGAAAATAGATCCTTACTAGTGCTGCTCAGGCATGCCTCCCTTTATGGAATTATGCTCTGTCTTGCAGTAGCTTCCATCTTCTGTAATACAATCTGTCTATGGCTGGAGTCCACCAGACAGGATGCTGTCCCTTTGTGGAGAGTGTCTTGGTCATATATGGGATTGCATGATCCATGCATTCTCGGAGATGTCTGTAGAAAGCAATTGTGTAGGGGTCAGCATTGTGGGTTGTATCTGCCACTGGCCCAGTGGGCTGAAAGGATACCATGTCACTGTTACAAAGTGTAAAGTTTGTATCTGTAATGTTATGCACTATAGTCGTTTGTGCTGGCGGTGGAGGAGAGATATGTATATCCAGGGCAATCAGTGTGTGGTCAGCTCACAGTAGTTGATGATGTAGGCCATACAGTACCTAGATACAAACCCCCAGAGTGAGGAGGTGCTCTTGACCTGAATCAGTGTTCTGACTGCTGAGGTTTGGTAGTATGTCGTATGGAGTGTGCCAGGTACTGTTGCACAGTTGCTGGCTGAGCACTGATACCTGGCCATCTACATGTGTATCCCCCAATAGACAGACAGATGCTACATGTGTGAGATATGTTGTATCATAACAGTCGAGTAGCATGTGTAGTATGTGTGCCAAATTCTGCTGACATATATTGCTGATACCAGGTTATTTTCTTTCTCAGGTACATGGCCCACCCGCGGAATCCCACCTACTCCACATCTGAGGATGAGGAGATACACCAGAGCCTGGTGCGGGATTATGCAATACTCTTTTCCCGCACCAGCCAGAATCAGCAGGAGAGGGCTGCACTGTGGCATAGGCACGCATAATAGGACATATTAGCAGGTACGACATCACTGCAGTGATTTAATCAGACATGTCCGTCAGCATGCGTCGGATATCCACAGGCAACAGGTCGCCACAGGTGGTGGGGTGGCTACACATCCCCCACTCACCAGACTGGAGGGACTACTCATGAGTGTAATGGCTCCAGTCCGCCAGCAACAACAACAGCAGCAGATATGCATTATGATGGAGGCTGGAGCCACGCAGCAGCAAGACAGTGAACGTGCAGGTAATATGCCATATGTATAGTTGACTGTTGTGTACACTGGTAGTTAATGCATGTGTGAGGTGTGTCCTTGGTTTGTAGCTGTCACCATAGTATTTAATGTGCAAGTGTGATATCCTCAATATTAGCAGCTGACCTGTGAAAGGCGACTGTTGTACTACTGACCTGTATCATACTCAGTAACAATGGCGCAGTTGTGCCCACTGACATTAGTTTCTTCACATCTGCAGGACCCTCTGGTATAACAGCAATGCAGCCTATACATGTTGGTGAGTGTGTATTAATAATTCATGTAATAGTGTTGATAGTAATAGTACTATTTGGCTCACTTAGTAGTGCTCTTTATATGCATGTAGGTGTGTCTGTGTCTGTGTGTTGATATCACACATACTGAGTACTGTACAATTGTGTGAAACTGTGTGCATGTGTGCATGTGTGCACCTGTGCATGTGTGCATGTGTGCACCTGTGCATGTGTGCACCTGTGCATGTGCATGTGTGCACCTGCATGTGTGCATGTGCATGTGCATGTGTGCATGTGCATGTGTGCACCTGTGCATGTGCACCTGTGCATGTGTGCATGTGTGCACATGTGCATGTGTGCATGTGCACGCATGTGCATGTGTGCACCTGTGCATGTGTGCATGTGTGCACCTGTGCATGTGTGCATGTGTGCATCACTGGTAATGTGTAGACATTGTAAACTGTGTTTCCCTCCCACAGGTTCTGTTGCTGCTCTGGTGTCATGTAGCAGGGAACCTGAATCAGGTGCCGTGGGTACTGATAATGATGACATCTGTGTAATGGCACAGGAAAGTATGCCAGGGTCCGCCATTGCTCAGCCGATTGACAGTACACAGCTGTCGACCCCATCAATGCGCACAGTTATCCTGCCAATACACCCTTTGTCACCAATGTCCCTAGGTGATGGACAGCATACAGTGGGCATTGACCAGGGTAATGTGGTCTCTGTGGCACATGCCTCCCCACACAGCAGCCATGGGCATGGCCCAGAGATGGTACCACACAGACAGATGTCCAGGGTTTCTCGTGGGAGCATCCGAGGGCGTACTGCCCCTGTCAGACATGCCCACAGAGGTCTTACAACCTCAGCTATGTTTCGGGCTGTCATGCAGGCACAGTCACGTATGGAACGGTACACCAGACAGGGTCTGAGGGAGCTGACAGCATGTCACACAGCCATGACTGACAGTATGCGTGACATTGCGGCTGCCATCCGTGATTTCACCGATGTCATAGACAGACGTTGTGGGGACATATTAGACTGGTTCCACAACTACATGTCCATGAGCCAGGGCCATGGTGGGCGGTTGAGGTGTCGACGTGGCCGTATGCCAGCAACAGCAGCAGCTGGCAGTCGTCGCGGATGACAGCAGGGCCGCGGCCGCCCCATAATGCCAGCAGCAGCCCCAGCAATGCTGGGTCTGTGCTGTCATCAGACTGCCCCAGGAGACCATGTGCACGTGGCTCTGGCCAGGCCCGACAGGGATCTGTGTCCAGTCAATGAACACCTGCTTCTGATGACAGTACCCAGTCTGGGTTGGTACTGGATATGGTCCGTAGCACCCCTGCAAGGCACAGGTACCGTGTCCGTGGCCAGAGACACTGATCTGTATGACCTGGCAGGTACAGTCTGTGGCTGTCCACAAACACCAGTATATGGCAGCCATGAGGTGGAACTGTGTGCATCCATACACACATGCGAATTGACAACACCTAGGGCTACCACACACGCACACACTGCATCAACATTGCCCCACCTTCTACTGCTGTCCCTCACCAACACACATACACATACATGCCAATTGGTGGTATCGGTGGCTGACTCAGGCATACCAAGTTCACACCCTGTGCATATGATGAAACTGTGCCACCTCCTGCAATCTGTAACAACTGTGCAGGTACAGGTTAACATGTTGCTGATACACAGGGTGACCACATAGATGTGTAGTAATAGTATCATGTTGTTAACAGTACTGTGTGCTGAATTAATTGTGGGTATATCACAGCATGCCTGATGTAGTAAGTGTGTGATTGTCATGTCCTGTTGTCTACACCCATGGTAAGTACCATAGTGTATCATCTGCACATGTTGGCATACTGGTGGTAATGATGTCAACAGAAGGCTACATACATAGGTAGCACAGGGGATAAGGTAATGAATGTAGTAATACACAATGATGGACATGTAAATTGCAAGTGGCATGTTGCCAACACTGGACTCTGCAATGCAGATGTTTGAGGATGTTGATATGTGTGCAGTACTACACGACTGGTACAGGACACACAGGAGCACCCTAGCACTGCATGCTCACATCTCATACCATGCTAGACAGCCCCAACACACATAACTAACTGTCACAGGAGGGAGAGTCCCCATATATGTCAGGGATACTGTGGTGGCAGGCCAGGTAGCATACATCCTACTAAGTATGGAACCACTGGTGAAGGCTCAGTGTCTGTTATTTGACATGTGTATTACTGCAGGTATAAGCACATGGGTTTCCATCCAGTTATTGTACATCCTGGCAGTACATGGTCTGTACACTTGTGTGCACTGAGACTGGACCCTAGCCATCTGACCCGTGTATTTCCATGTACATGTGCATAGTGCCTGCATATTTGCAGTGTTACCTACTGGAACTGGTACAGCTTGCTTGTTGTACAATGGACTACATGCAGCCCTGTTTACTGTAGTTTTGTTTGCATGCATGTTTGCTTGCAATTACCCTGGAATACTGATCACACCTGCAATGCATAGTTATAGAGCTTCTGTGGACTCCTAGTGCCATCTGCATAGCTTACTATATGTATGTCCATGTCCCACTTGACAGGATGTCACTGTTTGTCCTGTTCACATGTACATTGCCTGTGTCACAGTGCATATGACTTACCTGACATGTGTCCATGTGAGCAGTCATATATGCTACTGCTAACTAATCACAGGCACTACACCTAAACATAGTCATCTTCTGTTAAACTACCTGCTTCGCTAGGGACAGCCTGAACCTGTCACCCCTGGGCTTTCAGATATTGGCAAAGGCTCTTGCTACCCCCATAGTGCCTATGTTAGGCAAGGCTCAAATGACAAACCCACCTTCATAGGTATCACAAGGGATAAGAAACTAAGAGTAATGCTACCCAACGCCAGAAGTCTAAACCTCCAGATGCATGCACCCAAAACACTCGTTGGCATGGAGAACATCGATATCTGTGCAGTAACAGATGCCTGGTTCAGGGCTACTGAGAGCACACCAGCACTACCAGGTTTAACCTGGTTGATTTCTTTGAAACAGTCACCAAGGCCATTGACGAGGGGAAGGTGGTTCACACAGCCTACCTGGACCTTGCAAAAGCCTTCACAACAATACCCCACTTGGGCATTCTAGAGAAGCTCACCAGCTTAAATATAAGCCCCTATGTCACTAGATGGATTGCCCAGTGGCTCAAGGACAGAACCCACATGATTAGAATTGCTGGAGCCATGCCTGACTCCAAACCAGTTATGAGTTGTGTCCCACAAGGCTCAGTCCTGGGACCTCTCTTGTTTGGTATATATTTATTGGAGGTACAGGCCAACACGGACGGACTGTGGCTGACCAAATATGCAGATGACCCAGGATAAAGCTACCATCTCCCATCCACTCATCAAGATTCCTACTGAGGAAGATTGATAAGTGACTCTATGGGTAGCCTGTACTGGGGTTTCACTAATGGGTGGGGGTGGCTTCTGTGTTATGGATCATGCAGTACAGCTTGTCCTATGTAAGTCAGTGCTGGGGTTCAGGTCTCTCATGTGCATAGCTCACTGCCATTCAGATTGTACAAGGTGCAGCATGTTTATTGATACCAGCAACAGAGGCAACACATGGCATCTGTGCAAGCTCTTTGATACTCCTGGTGAGGTACTGTTGGGGACTTTACAGTTGATGGAGGTGTCTGCTGAGGTACATCCCACAGGGGCTATTGTAGTCAATTGTACTGCTGATGAAGGATGACTGCAGAGCCACAATGACCTCCCCTTATCTAGATCTGACAACCTTCATGATTAGGTGGGTATATGGTATGTTTCTGTAAACACTACAGCACATGTTTGTCCAGTGCAGGATATCTATCACCTTGTGTCCCCAGGTCTCTCATTACATGTTAACTACATAATGGGTTAACACCTATGTGGTAATTTGTGGGCACTTACTGTATATCCACGGGGGTTGACTATACACATTTCTGCAATTAGCTTGCTGACATGGCTATGGCACCAGTTGTCTGTTTCTATGTGGCCCTTTTGTGGGATGCTTGTGTCAGCTGGTGGATAATATGTGGTGAGCAGTTTGTAGTCCTCTGCAAACATGTTTGGACACAGTCCTTCCATGTTTGCCTGTACCTATGGGACATATATACCAGATGAGGGAGATCCCAGGACCAAGCCTTGTGGGATGCCAGTTATATCTGGTTTGTAGTCTGACATGGCTGCAGCATGTCTGACCATGTCTGTTCTGTCCTTGGTCTGGTTTGCAACCCTCTACTGACATAGGGGTTTATATTTAAGCTGGTGAGCTTATCTATAATGAACACATAGGGTATTGTATAGAAGTCTTTGCAAGGTCCAGCTATGCTGTGTGGACCACATTGCCCTCATCAATGCCCTTAATGACTGTTTCAATTGAGTCAAACATGTTTAGGGGCAGGATCTGCACTTAAGAAAGCCACACTGGGTAGGGTCCGGTGTCAGTAGGTCCCAATATCTTTATGTCTGTGGTACATGCTGATCCTTTCCATAGCTGTGCAGACCGAGTTTCGCAGGATTCTGGGGTAGTAGTTTTCAGTATCCATTCAGGCAACACCTTTGTTGAGAAGGACCACTGTTGTTGTACACTGCTCTTTGGGTACATATTCTGTGGTAAGGCTGACATTGAGCAGTAGTGTGGTTTGGCATTCCATTCATCTTGGAGTCCATGTTGCACTAAGCCCAGGACACCATCTCATACCATTGCTGCTGTGTGTTTTGCTTTGTAGATGTTGGCTGTTACCTCAGCATCTGCAATGTCAGGGGGCCAGCAGTCTGCTGGGATAGATATTCTGCATTTGGGGGTTGCACTGCACCTGTCAGGATGTATGTTGGCAATATGTGTGTGTGTTTGTGATATTTGTGTGATTCAGAGCATATCTGTGAATTCCCAACATGGTTCCTACCATCAGTTGTGAAAGCCTTGGGATTATCCTTAGTGTCCTGTACAATTTGTATCTTCATAGGTTCATAGGTTCATACTAGGCTATCCATCCTAGGGCATTTGTTAGCCTAGCCAGAGTGTGTGTGGCTTTGCCACCCTTGCTATGTGAATATTATGGCCATTTATGATTTGCTTTGCTGTGCCTCTGTCTGGACATGACACAGTGAAGACCCTCAGTGTAACTCTACAATCATCCATCCACTTGGCAAGATTCCTGTTGAAGAGTGTCAGTGAGGCATGGAGTGGGATTCTGGTCCAGGGTGTGGGGAGCCTCTGGATTATGTATCTGTCCCACCAGCACATCCTATTTCATTATTTGTTGAGGTTGACATCTCTCACTCTCACAGCTCCGATGGATTTGAGTTTTCTGGGGTGGAGCATGTCCATTACTCCTGTGTTGGGCATGGCCTTCTACAACAGGCATGCAATGCCTCTGTGTAGGCAGTATGTGACTGCATTCAGCTGGGGTGTCTACAGCCAGGCAGCATATGACATATATTTGAGACCCTTTATCCTCTTGGTGAGGTACCTTTGAGGTCTTTCTAACTGCTGCAGGTGTCAGGTAAGGTACATCCCATATGAGGCATTGTACTAGATTATGGGTGTGATTAGAGAACAGTATAGGGGCACAATGACCTCTGTTGGCGTAGATGTGAATCCTTTCCTGATACGGTGTCAAATGTAGACAGTCTTCCTAGCCACATTGGCAATGTGGGTGTCACATAACAGGTTACTGTCCACTTGTGTCCCTAGGTCCCTGGTTACTCCTTCCATACATAATGGTTTACCACCTATGTGGTAATTTGTGGTACCTTGTTTGGTATTTGGTGGGACATTCATACTGTCCAGTGTCTTCAGGACGGCTGGGTGGGGTTCCTGTGTGTGAGAGTGTGGTCTGTAGCATGCTACAGACTGTACAGCAGTCTTGCCTACAGTTAGTTGCACATGGGTGGACTCCAATGCCTTGTGCATTGTCAGTTACCTGGACGTATGGGTGTCTGTGCTGAATATGGATACTCACCCTCCTTTTATGTTTTGTTCCAGGTTTTGGGGCCATGACACATGATACGTGGTATAACCTGGTAGTGCTGGTGTGCTGTCAGGAGGCTTGCAGCAGGTTTCTGTCACTGCACAGACATCGATGTTCTCCATACTGGGGGTGGCCTTGAGAGCATGCATATTGGGGTTTACACATCTGGCTTTGGCCAGCATTACCCTTATGTTTCTTTCCACTTATGTTTTCTAGGGTGGTGGGTCAGTCTTTTCAGCCTTGCCTACAAAAGGCTCTATGAAGGTGGCAAAGGCCTTATCCAATATTCAGACGCCCAGGGGTAACAGGTGCAAGCCATCCCAAGAACAGCTGCGTGGCTTGTCAAGCATGACATCCCAAGCAGACAGACACTGGATCCCCTTGGAATGACACCAGTAAGTGTGTCACTTGCTATGACTGATCATTCCGTGTTTGTACTGTGGCATTATTCTTGGTAAGGGTAGGATGCTGCAAATGGTGAGTGTCATACCGGCCTGGACTACATAATCAGAGAGCTCATCTATGTCTCTTTTCATGTAGTCTAGGAGGTACATCTCAGGTCATTCACACCAGCATGGACTATGACTGCATCATATTTCTACTTGCTTTGGAGTGACCTGCATACTTCTGTTATGTGGCGTATTGTGGCAGCCTACAGGCAGCTTACTGTACCCTTTCCCTTGTTCAGTCTGGTGTGCGGGACAGCAGTGTGTCTGACTATGGAGTCACCTATTACAACTGTATCAGGCATGTTGTTTCTCCTTCTGGCCTGTGACTGTTTGGCACACCAGCTTTGTGTATTATGTGTTGCATGTGCTATGTTTGGAGGTTGTTTGATTGGGTGTCTGCTTTAGAGGCCTCTGTTGGTGTGCTGTGTTTGTAATTTGTGCCTCCGGGAATGTTTTTCTGTGTTTATGTGTTTGGTTTGCAGTTGTGATAGGTCTATGTGGGACTGTGTTTGTGGTGTGTGTGGTTACCTTCTCCTCCTGACTAGTTTTGGGAGTACTGAGTTGAGGGAGCTCAGCCTCCAGTTTGGATAGATGGTTGCATTTCTCACATATATTTGTATTTCTTGGGTGGAGTTGAGGGTTGTCTGTGTACTTGGGGCAGGTGTAACATTGCCTCAGGATTCACAGATTCAACTTGTTGTGGCTGGCCTTAGTGGATTGTATGTGTGGACAGATTTTATTGCCATACTACTGATCAGTGATTACTTCATTGTTTATGTTTGCTCTATCATGTAGTAGCTTCCTCATTCTCTTACATGGTTTGGTTATGGCTGGTGTCCACCATGCCTGATTCCTGCGTGTATGGCATTGTGTCTTGTTTTAATTTAGGATTGCATAATCCAAGCATTCCTGGCAGTGTTCATGGAATGGCTGTATTACAGGTTCTGAGGTGTGGCCCATATTTTGCACCTGCACAGGACCTTTAATGGATTCCAAATCAATTTGGAGGAGTGCAAATATTGCTTAACACATGTTTTCCACTGTGGTTTTCTGGCCAGGGACTGTGGTCAGGATTTGTATATCCAGTGTGATTACTCTATTGTCTGGTTTTACCAGTGAGCAATTCACTTCTCATCTTGCCATCCAGTACCCATGTTACTGATTATCACATCCAGTATGCTTACCCCTCTTGTGGGAGTGGTATGTTTTTCCTGGGCCTTTTGGTTTATGGATTCTATGAACTTTTGTCCTACACTGTTGGAGCTAGTATAATGCTCCCAGTCTATGTCTGGGTATTTTCAGTCACCCAATATAATGTGGTTTGGAGGACTTGATATATTCATGTATTCCAGCATAGGCCGGGTGCAGTTCCTGGTGTTGGGACAGTAGTCTGTAGCAGGCTATAAACTGGGGGGCAGTTTTAGCCACTGTTACTTGACCATGACTAGTCCATGCTGCTTTTTGTTGTGGTACCAACATGGGGGTGTGGTTATCCTTGACAATTCTTGCTAGTCACCCTCCTTTTGTAGCTTGTTCCATGTTTTGAGGCTGTACAGCACAGTATGAGGTGTAACCTGGTAGTGTTAGGGTGCTGTTGTGAGCCTTGGCTCAGTTTTCTGTTACAGCGCAGATATCAACATTCTCCATACTGGGTGAGTTTAGACTGCATGCATCTTGCTGTTTCGACTTATCCCTTATCTTATTCTTATCCCTTCTGATACCTATGGAGATAGGTTTTTGTTTTGAGCCTTACCTATTCAGGGCACACTGTGGGTAACAACAGCCTTTGCCAGTATCCATACGGCCTGCACTGATAGGTGCATGCCAGTCCTAGCAGGTGGTGCATCATGTCATGCTCAGCATGTCATCCCAGACTGGCACACATTGGATCCCATTTGACTAACTGCGATACTTCCGTCAATTATTGCACTTGATCATCTCATTGTCATGTTGTGGCATGATGCTTGGTGAGGGTAGGATGTTAGTCAGGGTCCTCAGGTGTGCATATAGTACATGGTGTTACATTACTTAACACATAGCATTCATGCCTCAGGTGGTGCTGCAGGGCTGCCTCTGTCGGATGCGCAAATTACACTTCCCTGTACATGTTTGAGAGCAGGTTGTGTCATGTTAGGCATCCCTGTTACTATATGAGTGAGTCAGAGAGGGGTATCATTCCCAGGGTTCCTACTGAGTCAGTGTATGTGCTATGCGTTGCCTCTTTGCCAAGGCCAGGGCATACTGGGCACGCCTCTTTCTGCCTACTGGGGCAGGCTCAGGTTGTTCCTCCTCCGAGTCATGCTCTGCCTGTGATGGCCTTGGCAATGGTGGGGGGCTGTTTGGCCCGGCCCTATGATGGTCCTGCTGCAGCTGTTTTCGCAAGATCATATTATGTAGCATAGCACATACCATGACAATTTGGGTACATGTAGTTGGTGTGTACTGCAAGGCTCCACCAGATGTGTCCAGACACCGGAACCGTGACTTGAGCAGCCCAAACACACGCTCTATTACATTACGTGTTTGTGCGTGTGCCTCATTATGGCATTCCTGTTCAGGTGTGTGTGCGTTTCTGATGGGTGTCATCAGCCACGGCTCCAGTGCATAACCTGCATCCCCCACTAGGTGTCCATGCGGGATGTCCCCATTGGCAAATGTCTGGTACAGCTGCATCAAATGCCAGATGTGGGAATCATGGTAGCTCCCAGGACAGCCAGCACACATATTCATTATTATGCCCTGGGCATCACACATGACCTGGCAGTTGATGGAGGGGAAGCCCTTGCGGTTGATGTATGCCCTACCCCACTCACCGGCTGGTGCTTTGATGCGTATGTGCGTGCAGTCTATTGCACCCACTACCTCAGGGTATTCCGCTATTTGCTGGAAGAGACGCATATTGCTGGCCAATACCTCACGGGCATTGGGGAAATATACATGATCACCGACATGTGCTGACATGGCATCCAGGAACTGGTGCAGTACCCTGGAGGCTGATGCCTGTGATATCCCCATCATATCACCAGTTGGTCTCTGGAAGGTACCTGTTGCTAGTATTCTTAGGCCAACACATACCTTGGTTTCCACTGGGATGGGTTCCCCTCTGTTGGTTCTGTGTGTGAGGCGTGGCCTGCACAGCTCCACTATTTGCTGCAGGAGGTCTCTGTCCACTCTATAGCGCTTTACTATCTCCAGCTCATGTAACCCGTGGTAGGTGACCCTGGGCCTGTACACTCTTCTCCGTCTCCTCACTGTGGGTTGTCTGGCACCATCTGCATTGTCACCACCCTCAGCAAGTCGCCTATGTCTCATTATGACAGCTATGGCAGCCCCTAACATTTCTGCTCTGAGTTCAGCTTTTTCAGTTTTCACTTCTGATAACTTAACTCCTGTCTTGCAGTGTCTCTTGAGAGAAACATCCTGCACTGCTGTTTGCAGAGTTTTAAGTGCTGGGCTGGGCTACTATTCTGCCTGTGTAATTGCCTGCATCTAATTGTTTTCACCTGCTAGCTCCAGCAGTATTCCCTGCTAGCTTCCTACTAAATCTGTTGCTTCCTTTTTCCTTTCTGTTTCCTCAGGGTGGAGCCGTGTGTAAACCAGTAGAAACACGCTCACAGTGGCTTACACGCGTGCACACATACTTATACGGTTCAGAATCTGCTTATTCGGATTAAAACGCGTGCACGCCCGCGCAAACAGTGTTAAACATCTCCCAACACGCTCCCTCATGCTCAGTCTGTCTTACACGCGCGCACACTGCCTTACTCATGCTTCACGGTGCGCACACATGCGCATGCAAGCCCAGCAAGAAACTTCGGTGTAGGCAACAGTGTACACCTCCCATTTCTTGACTTTCTCATGCTTAGGTAGTGGCACACCTCTTTCCATGATATCTGTCTGACATCTGTCATGTAACTCTGACCTCCAATGAACTGCATTTCTTTCTACCATCCCCCCTGTGATGTCACCTATCTCCTACTCTGTTCCTCCCCCTTCTGTAACTCTTACACTACTCAGACTGTGCTCATTTGCTATGTGATAGTGGAATTCAGTATCCTTATGCTCATTTGCATCAGATTGCCTACTAATGCTTAGTTACATGTCTTAGACTCAGCTTCCCCCCTTAGCAACCTCTACACGGTGGCCATGTTGGTTTTGGTCTGCTGGTCCCTGCATTGACATTCCATGTATTGCATAAAACCTACATTTGTAGGTTTAAAACCTTCATTTTTATGTTTTATACAGTGCAGCCCATTTGCGCGGGGCTGCGCTGGGTTTAAACATCGGCAATCGCCGAAAAAAAATTATATTTTTAATATATTTGCATCAGGTTACTTTGCCAATGGCCACATATTTGGCCATTGGCATGCTGCCTGACACATATGCACCCTTTATTTGGAGCTGACATGGCTCCATTGCAGTTTTTGCAGAAACGTACTCAGTTGTCAACTGAGTACATTTCTGCACCTAAAACGGCTCTTACACGGGCTGTTCTGGGCTTCCTGGTTCACTAATCATCCTCATTTGCATGCTATTTGGCTGCAAGTGAGGTGATTAGCTTATCCACGCCCACTCCGTGTAAGAGCCGTTTTAGCTTGTCTCTTACACAGACTTTGGGCTGCTCCTGGATCGTGAAGGCTGCATGGAGTCTTACACTACTCTTAGACTCCATGCAAGCCTTCGTGAATCCGGCCCAATATTTACATTACAGTCAAGATTAAACAGTACTTTTGTAGTAAGGCTTTACAGAGCATAGTAAAGAAGTAAACTGTGGAGATAAGTGGAGGTAATACAGAAGGGGGTTTAAGAATCAAGTATAGGAGAGAGGAAGGTTGGAAATAAGAAGCAGTGGGAAAAAGGGGTTAGAGGAGGGGGCTAGGCATAGATAGGGATGTTATATAGGAAAGTTAGATTTGAGATGAGACTGGAGGTTGAGGATATAAAAACTTGTGGAACTACAGGAGAGTGGGGTATGTAATGAAGAATAGGATGAAGGATAGAAGAGAGAGAAAGAGGGATAGAGTGGATATTTTTTACGGTGGCTGACTACAGTGGCAGTACCAATGAATTTCGAGGTGTTCCTTTAAAGCTGCTTTGAATAATTTTGGGTTGGTGAGAGATCTTATCTCTTGAGGCAGTTTATTCCAGGACAAGGATGGGTGGTAGCTATAGAGTTTTCATCCAGTTTTAGTTTTGGGTTTGTAGATTTGGAGTAACATTTGGTTAGAGCTTCTTAGTTGTCTGGAGGGAGAGTAGTAGGAGATAAGTGGCGCGAGCATTGCACAATATGAAGGCAAGTAAAGGATAAAGTGAATAATGGAGAGCTGAGAGAGTAAAAGTTGGTGTGGTAGTTCTAACCAGTTCATTAGTTTTAGTGAGATATAGTGATGGGATTTATAGTTTTGATGTGCTGCAAAGCGAGCAATTTTATTATAGGTGGTTTTAAGTTTGGTGAGAAGGGTAGAGTCAAGATTAATGAGGATCTGGGAGCCATACATAAGACAGGGCAGGAGGTATGATTGGGAGAGTGTAATCTTGGTGTCAGAGGAAAGGAATCTTTTAGATCTGTAGAGGAGTCTGAGTTTTTGATGGGTCTTTTTGATACAGTTATTGATATGTATGCCAAATTTCAATTGATCGTCTATGGTAATTCCTAAGAGTTTGGTGCTAGGTTCTACTTGTATGGGGGTGTTGTTAAGAGATAGAATAGTGAAAGTAGATTTGAGATAGGACATATTTTTAGGGAGGAACAGTAGCAGTTTTTTTTTGGATTCAGTATGAGTTGATTGTCAGTTAGCCATGTTTCAATTGAGTTAAGTTCATAAGGCAAATGTGCTTTATATGCATGGTCAACAAATGTGCAAATAAATAAGTTGTATTTTTATCTAAATTAATCTAAACTCTTTCTGCATCAGCTTCAATACACAATTTATATGATGTCAGAAGGCAAGTTATTAGTCTGTGGTTCTTTGGATGGTTTACAGGTTTACTCTTAAAGAGGGCTATATCTTTTAATGCTGCAATCAGATTGGTATCCATTTGGAATGTGCATTTAAATTTTTACCCAACACTGCAATCACGTTGGTCTCAATTTAGAACATGCATATACATTTTTACTCAATGCCATCATTGTGCAAAAATGTTAATGCCTTTACCCAGAAGTTGGGTACTGCACTGGGAAATTGGATTTTCCATTTAAGATGGTGTGGTACAGTGGTACTTGAGATGTGTGTCTGAATTATGAACCTACATATTTTGTTTAATGACTTAAAAACTCTTGAAATTATTAATAAAATCCTATAGCTTACAGAGAAAGTCCACATTTGCTACGACTTGCTAAATGCTTAGCTGCGAAGCTACTGATTATGGCTATTTTCCACCAGATTTGACTAAAATACTAGCCCTACATGTGAATAAAGTTTCTTGCCATTTCTATGCTCTTGATTACTGTAGAACCTTGAATAGTTTCACTTTGCTATTGGCCAGTGTGCTCATTTGATTTTTTTAGTTTTTTATTGTTTTGTGTTGCTATAAATTGCCCACATTTGCATAGCCCTGAGCTCATTTGGTACTGGCTACTACATGCTTAATTACAAAGCTACTGGTTATGACAATTTTCCACCAAACTTGACTAAATTAGCAGCCCTACAAGACCTGGGATAAGTACATTTTGTGATCTTACTGAGATTAATGTAATAACTACAGACTTTTTTGGTGAATATTAGTAATTATTGATAATCCAGCTGAGATTTTCTGTGTGACTCTGATCAAGTCATTTCCCAACACAATACTTCTGGGCTGCTCTAGAAAAACAGGCACTTATATCAAATAGGCTGCTGCAGGCTGTTAACAAATGTCATAAACATTTGTCTTTTGAATTTCTGCACTCTTCACATGGCTCCTAATTAGTGCTTCACTATATGCTATTTGATTATGAATTTCAGCATGTCTTTTGTAATTTAATAGGTTGCTGTGCACCTTTTCACTAAATATGAGTTTCAAGGGAAGAGACATTTACTATTTCTCATGCTGTGTGTTTTTAATCTGTGAGTGTTCTGTTTCGTTTTGTTTAGATAATGGCTGATAGTGTTTTTGCTGTAAAATTTGAATTGAAAGTTTTAAATGAAATCTAAATTTATGTGATAATTTTAAAAGTAAATATGAAAACAGTATGCACACTGATATACTAGAACAGTGTTTTGTCATCATTGGGAAGAGACAGTCATGTAATGAGATTTGGCTGCGGCTGCCTGGAGTCTGGTACATTATCCTGCACAGAGTCCCATTTGATCAAGATTCAGCTCTGATGATTTTGTAGGTGAATGCTGCAACATTCACTTAGGTCAGATCTGTACTAAGAGGGGATAGCTATTCCTGATGACAAGAAAGATATAGGGAGGTCAAAAATTAAATCTAAATTTAAATGCCGGCAAGCATGTAAGCCCCCCCCCCCACCACCACAACCAAAAAACAGCATATTGTATGTAGTAATATTTCTGATTTTGAATGACTTGTCAGCTTTTGTAGTTTCAATATTGTTTTTAGTTGTTTTGCTTTATTCATTTCATTAAAGAATGAATTACTTCATGATTACACCTAGATTCTTTACCTTCTCTACAGCCTTCAGCAGCTGTGAATGGGTTGACATTTGTCAGATCATGTAGTCTGCATTATTTGGGGTGATAATCAGAACAGTATGATCTTCAGGATGCAATATGCACTCATCATTACATTTACTGTAATACAGTCTTATCTACAAGACTGGATTGTCAAGGATTTCTGCATTTAGGTAAAAACTGTTATACTGACGTGCATTTAGCGCAGGGGACTAAAGCTCTTTTTAGCTAAGAAGTTACTGCCTGTACCAAGGTTGCATAGTTTGAATCTTTCCATCTTCATTTATTTAATGTGTGAACTTGAGCAAGTCATTTAAGCAGACAGTGCTTTAGGGCAATTGGGAATTTGAGTTGGCTCATTAATGGTCTTCTGGACTGCATCTCTAGTATCAAACTATGAACCCGTAGTTTTTTTTTTTTTTTGCTAGCCATTCCCTATTGCATAGCTGATTTCGTTTAGGAAATACTATGACAATATCATCAGTACACCATTTTTAATGCAACATAGGCCATTTGGGCAAGCAGGCACTACATTTGTAGATGAAGCACTAAAATGCAAAGGATACCATTGCTCTAGAACAGACTCCCATTAACATAAAACAAAACTCATCCCTGTACCTATTCAAGAGCAACTGGGATCCGTGGATGAGTAATAGACACTTTACCCCAAGACTGCCACCTGTGCTACTAGTACACAGAAATACCTCCTAAATGCATTATCCCATGAATAGGTTCCCTGCAATTATTTATGGTATGATCCCAAATATTCTCACCAGGGTTAATATATAATTGTTGACCATGAGGTGGATAAAGCCAATCGAAAACTGAATAAAGATAAGTTAATTCAAGCACCAAAAGTAAAATTGTCTAGGCTTAAAATAGCCCAAGAGGGTGGCTAGGCATGAAAATTATCCATGAGTCTATGAACAGCAACATCTGTATTAGTAATAGTTCTTTTTAATGTGGGATTATTTGGATTACATTTACTTTTTTATTTAAATTGTGGTTTACATGGCTGGGTCTTATGGCCTGATACTAGTGATTTTTTAAATAGATTCATGTAGTTAATCCAGAGCTACAAATAAAGTATATGTAATTCATTTCTTCATAACAATAATGGGTGTACACAGTCAGGAAAGTTGTTATTACAGGCCTATAGCATTTCAGTGAACGGACACATCTTCAAACGGCATTGCATTGAAAATGCAGCCTGTCGAGCCCCATCCTCCCTGGTAATTATATATACCAACTGCAAGATCGCAGTACAGTGGGGAAAAGGGCAAGTTTCCTGATTCCCACCATAAATGGTTCGATCGACTGCATTTTAGATGGAATTCCATTCAACGGTTATAACTGCTTGTGGGGGTCAGGGGTTATCTGTGGATAAAAGAAACTTATGCTGCTATCATTGTTTTTAAACAGTCTTTAATTTGGCTTTCCAGGATTAATGTGTATGTGCCTGTGAATACTTTACTATGTCTACTGTGACTATGTGTGAAACAAATCTGAAGTATGCTACTTTGCTCATTATTATTGCTAATATTTTTAACACAAACATCTGAGAAGGATGCAATCATAAACATAGCTACAATTGCAGGATTTAGGGATGCTGATAAAACTGACTGACCTTGCTGAGCTGATAATTAATCTGTCTTTGCAGGACTAGGGTATCTTCATGTAAAACAAATTGGAATACTTTCTGTATTCATTTCTATCACAATCAGAAATGTAAATGTGTACACAATTAATAAAGTGTCAATAATTGATGAGTATGGGTATTATTGAATTATAATGACACCAGTCTGTGTGGCCTTTTATAGTTGAAATGTTCCGAAATTAGTACTCAGGGCCACATGCCATGGAACAACTAGTCAAACTCAAATGCCATGGAACAACTAGTCACCATCCCCACAAGAGGAGAAAACATACTCATCCTCATCATCACTTGGGGAATTGTCAACACAAATTACAACACACTGAAGTATACCCCTCAGATCAGATCCTAATCTCGCTGGAGGTCCTCATCCCCCCCCCACACCCACCTCCAACTGAAATAAAAAAGAAAAGGAAGTAAAAACACTTCACACCCTTCTAGTGGTCTCCTTCCTCCTTCCTGGCGGCGACTGCGGCGGAACAAGCAGCGAATCACTTACGCACTCCTTCTACTGAATCCTGCCACAGGCTGCATGGACTGCACCTGCAAGGCAATCCCAAGCAAAACAAAGACTCTTTGTAAGAAATTACTCTGTCCTGGTGGTGGACCCAAACCACTCTACAACAAACAAACAACAGCGCTAAACTCTACAACAAAATCAAGCAAATCACTAAGAAAAGATCAACACTATAAAAACTAAGAGAGAAACTTCCTTAACTATAAGTAAAAAAATCCAGGGGAAAAAATAAAGAGAGACAAAAACTAAAAGAAAAAGCCCTCTTTAGCTGCCAGTAGAAAATGAGAAAAAACCTGGGAGAAATGCCCAGATATGCTCAAAATACTGTGGAGATGTACTGATCCTGGACAGAAATTGCATGATATGCACTGGAACTACAGGCAAAACAGTCCAAAGGAAGGACATCCCCTTATACCAGCCCTATACCAACCTCTGCAGCCCCAAACATCTCCAACCCAAAGCAGGAACACAGCATCCAACAGAAAAATGGGACATCCTCTGTCCTGATGGTGTCGGCCGGCAGAATCCCACAACTCAACGACCACCGCCACTACAGCTGTTTAATCCTTTTCTTCAGCAATTATGACTGCTCAGGGGTGAATGCTGGACTGTGGTAGGACGGCGGTCTCCATGGTCCCATCTTCCGACTGGCAAAAGGCCCTCCGGGTGCCACTGCAACTTATTTGCCAAACCAATGGAGAAGCCATTTTAGACCCGCCATGGAGCTCATACATATGAACTCATAAACTTTGGATCAAGGGCTTTGTGGCCAGAGAGGTCCATCATTGTTTTTATTTGCAGATTTTTCGAAACAGTGCTTTTGGACTTTCACCAAAAGTCACCATGATACAAGGCAGATCATTGATTCTAAGCGATACAATACCCACTGGCTGATCGTGAAAAAGCAAAATACAGCTCCATTAAAAATACATCACTCCTCAGCTTGCAAACTCATCGAATACATTGTCAACTAGGGTTGGAAATGCTAACCCACATGTCGAGACTCAACATCTGTCATGTCTGACTGGACTCCAGTCAGGGGTCACTCTTGTTTGGCATCTACTTTCTGCCATGTTTGTCACAAGCCTACTTTGCTTGGTGTACCAAAGGCAGATGACTGTTTACTGGACAAAATCAGTAGTACATGACAGCAAACATGAGCTCCAGAGAACACATCTGACACAGATATCCTTCAGAAGGGTCTCACAGAAACGATAGTTAAATACCAAAACCAATCTAGTCCTACCCAAAACAAAAAAATGCTCTGCTAATAGCTTAAAAATGGCCTAGATGCACCCCTAAGAAGTTAATAGGACCCAAATTGGTGAACAAGTTGGGTTGAACACAAGGTGTCCTGGGGTACCCAGGAAGGTCTTCTAGTTAGGAAGACCTATTAGTTTGCCCAAGACCTCTACATTGCCCACCTTCAGTCTCTGTAATTGAGGTCATCATAGGATTATCATCATCACTCATCTTCTCAATGAGTGAGTATAATGAGGATCAAATGGTATCAGACCATGTACTTGCAGCAACTGGAGGCCAAAGTTCCTCACCCAAGGATAAAGTTCCTCACCGGATTAGCTATGCTTAAGACCCTCCACTTGCACACAAAAACTCCTCCACAAACAAATTTGACAAAAGCCTAAAGTCTTAGGCCATGCTGTCTATATGCTTCACTATAAAGTTCTCCCAAACGTCCTAGATTTGACTAGCCACAGAGTCAAAAAACTTAACATACACCGCCAAAATTACAAGCGTGGGAGAGGGACAACTCAATCACAAGACTCCCGCTCTGTAGGAATAAAATCGGATATAAAGACCAGAAGCACCTGCTAAAGATGTTCAAGATGTGAGAGGACAGATTGATCACCCAAAGACTATACCCCTGGTGGAGAACTCAGTCACATGTCAACAGAGAGCACCTCGCTGGCCTGTTATAGTTCCCATATATACCAATGTGGCGTAAGATAAAAAGCTATAGGGCAGGGCACGTTCAACCCTGGGCCAGAACAGATTACAAAAAATGGGGTATAGTATGAACCTATGAACATCTCTTAGTACTGGAATAATTTAAATTGGTAGTATGAGTGTGTTTCTGCATGTCTTCTCTTGTATAGATGGAAAAATAGATCTTCATGTTAAGTCTCTTTGTTCTCACATTTTGAGGGTGTCTGTGAGGCCTCTTCCTCCCACCCTACATTTGTTGTTATCTAAACTATACCATGCATATTTTTCTGTCCAGCAGTAGCAGTGTAATGGTACGTGGCCCATATATCTAAGATCATCAGTTTTACTTTGCTGGACATTTCCCAATATACAATATGATTTGTTGTCCTTTGCCTATCACCAGTGATTGATATGTCTGGACAGCATATTTCCTTTGAATATGTACAGTATTCTCAAACATTAAAATGTATTTATCTTTTCTTTGTAACACTGCATGGAAGGATGGCTTTTTAGGCCTGCCACTCTGTATGCCTATCTATCTATCTATCTATCTATCTATCTATCTATCTATCTATCTAGCTATTTAATCTATCTACATACACAAACAGGCTTCTGAACTCCATGATTATCTAATGCTTTGCTAGGTCTATTATGTTTAACTGCAATTTTCATTGTGTTTGTATTTCTATTCCTCCACCATCTTTGTTGCTATCCTTTCTCTTACATACATGTATTTTGTTCTTTTTTTTTATCTACATTTCTTTTACTATCCTATGTAGCATCATAGCAACCTGCACCTAACCCACTGGCAAGGCCTGTTGGACCCCTCGCAGGTGGCAGTAGCAGAACCACTACCATGACCAGCAGAAGTACCCAGCACGTCTGGGTTGTAACCTGCCACCACTGCCTCCACACCTCCTGCCCTATCTGTACCAACTGCATCAGCTAGTTCTGTAGTAAAAGCTAGTACAGTGGTACCCAATGGTTGCATTTTGAGTGGAGGTGACACTTTTGTCACTCAGTGACAGCTGACAGAGCATGAGGGGAGGATGGATGCCTGCATCAGCAACATGGAGAACATGTTCCAGAGAAGCACTGAGTAATGTCCCTGGCCTCTACTGGCAACACATTCTGAGCCAAGATCCATTGGTAACAGTGCCCAGGGTGATGATTAATCTCTCACTGGGACTCAACTGGTAGAAACTTCATCTTTGAGCAATCAGTCCTGTCCCCCAACTTGGTGTTCCCCTACTTTTTGTGGCCATGTCCATCTCTTTTGGTTTTACAATCCTCCCTTAACCATTTTCTTCCTTCTGTTTGTTTTACATCTCCTTCAGCATTGTGTTTCCCTCCTTCATTGTGGTACCCACACCCAGTCAGTCAAGTCTGTCTTTCCCTGCAACCTAAGCTACCACAAAAAGCTTCCCCTTCTTTTCCTTCCTTCTGTCCGCCTTTAAAAAAACAGACACCTCTTCCCACCAATAGTATGTGCCTCTGACTCCACCCCTGTCCTTCTTATTCATTATTTGCTCACCATATTTTCTAATCTCTTCTTGCTTCCCCTTTATATTTCTTTCCTATACTCCTATTTACAAAATGTAATCTCGCCAAAAATAAGCACACTTTAGACTATTCCTTATCACTCTTAGACTGTTCTTTATCTCACACACACACACACACACACACACACACACACACACACACACACAGGCACGCACACACACAGACACACACATACACATACACACACATGCACACACACATGCATACACAAAACTATCCCTAAGCAACATAGTGGTGCATCTTGAAGTTGTCTACAGAATTTCTAATCTTCTTACCCGAGATGCTAGAACAGCAACTCTTAATGTATTAAAAATTGGGTTTGAATATGGCCTCCCCAGTTTGGCAAAACAGCTAAAATATGTATTGGAAGCCATTGCTGGATCGGACCAGCAATGTCCATAACAAAGCATTCAAATATCACTTCTAGGATATGCACTGAAGTGAAAGAATTTTTAAAACCTGTGTGAGAGGCTGTCTTCTTGCATTCAGAAAATCCAGCAGAGAAGTTCTCAGCTTCTTTCATTATTCCTGAACAGTACTATCTCCTTTCCTACCAACACAGGCACTGGGGTCTCAGTGTGCAACTCTTCTCCTAGAAAAGGCAACTCACAGCATTATTCTGTAGTGTCAGCTGCTACTTCTGCCATATTTAATTTAGCATTCCCCCATTATTTATAAACCTTATGAATATATAGAACTTCTTTATTTTGCTTAGAGCTCCTGTATTTTGGCTCAACAGGAATATGATTCTTTTTAAGATGATCTTGTCTCCCAGTATACACTACCTTTTTTCTTTCTGTCTTTATATGGATTACCCTCTATCTCTGAGTAAGTGAAGTATACCCTTTAAATTTTGTTTTCTTCTGTTGGCGGTTCATTCTCTGCAGAGGATTTATCTTCTGTTTTATTTTTTTCATTACTTACAGAAATATATTACTTGGACTCTTATTTGAAGTTTCTGTGTCACATTTATAAAAAATGGGTTTAGCACTCTAACTGGGCACTTTGTCTCCCTTTGTAACTACTGTGATAAAATTGTTCTTATTGGTAATGTTTTCCTCCTCTACACATACTTGCTGCTCAGAGTTTGCTCTTTTTGGGATTGTTTTGGCTTGACAGAAAGGATATGCACATTTCCCACTTTATTCTCTTAGAATACACCTTTTCATTGAGTGATCCACTTTCTTCAGTTCTGTTATTCACATCCGTTTCCTGCTTTAGACTACTTTCAGGTTGCAATGAAGTTCCTAATACCTGATTTGCAACTCATTCAGGCTGCAATATTTTGTTATGTAAGTCTCTTCCATCTGCTGTATCCACTTCTATGGGCTTCTCTGTCATAGATACACACTGACATACTTTTTAGGTGGTGTAAGTTCTTCTTTTCTCTGTGTCATCAGCCAAGATTTTGTAGTTTTTTCGCATTGTAATAAATCTGATCATTGTGGGATTCTGAAACTCTAATTAATGTGCCTAGTGGTTGCTCCTTCCTTTTTAACAAGTTAGGCAGATGTGTATCTGTAGACGTATGCCCTCTCTGCTTCACCTTTTTAACTGATAAGAATGTTTTTCAAAATGACTACCTTCTTTCCATTGATTCCACAAAAAAATTAAGACAGCAAAGTTTTTCCTCTTTATGATGTCATGTGTTATATTAGGTACAAAACAGAAAGCTGAGCACAATATTGGAAATGTGTACTACTCATCTGACATTTTAAAAAGGGCTACCTTTTAAAATACATACCACTCTTTATCAACATGACTATGTCACCTTAATATTGTAGTCCTTGCAGCTCTCTGCCTTTAACTGAGACATAATACTTAAATTAATTTTGCAGTAGCACAGTAACAAAATGCAAAACTTAAATATTATAGCAAGTTATGTACCACATTCTAAAGTCATATGGGCCAGATTCAGGAAGGCTTACACGGAGTTTAAGAGTAGTGTAAGCCTCCGTGTAAGCCTCCCGATTCAGGAACAGCCCAAACCTCCGTGTAAGAGACAGCTAACACGTCTCTTACACGGACTGGGCGTGGAAATGCTCAATACCTCATTTGTAGCCGAAATATATGCAAATGAGGTATCTGAGCAATCCAAGAAGCCCAAACCAGTCTGTATAATGGATGTGTTAGCTGCAGAAATGTACTCAGCTGACAACTGAGTACATTTCTGCAAAAATTAAAACGGAGCTATGTCAGCTCCAAATAAAGGGTGCATGTGTTTCATTAAGCATGCCAATGGCCAAATATGTGGCCATTGGCATGAAAAAGTGTTGCAAAAATATTTTAAACAACTTTTTTTTTTTTCGTGGGATTATGATGTTTAACTGCAGCGCACACCCGCGCAAACGGGGTGCGCTACCTAAAAATGAAAAACGAAGCTTATAAGCCCACAATTGTGGAATTTATGTATTACATGGAATATCAATGGAGGGACTTGCAGACCAAAGACAATATGGCCTCCGTGTAGTGGTTGTCAAGGGGGGAAGCTCCGTGTAAGACATGTAACTAAGCATTACTAGGCAATCCTATGTAAATGAGGGTTACAATACTGAATCACACTGCCACATAGGTAATGAGCCCTTTCTGAGTAGTGTAAGAGTTACAGAAGGGGGAGGAACAGAGTAAGAGGTAGGTGACATCATGGGGGGGGAATGATAGAAATACATGTATCAGATTGGAGGGCAATGTAAGGTGACAGATGACAGACAGACATCAGGGAGAGAGGTGTGTCCCAACAGAACACTGGAAAAGTCAAGAAACAGAGGGTGCACACTATTCCTACACTCCAACTTTCTTGATATACATGCATGCACGCGTGTGCGTGCGTGTAAGGCAGGTTCAATATGTGGGAGCGTGTTGCAAACCGTTTACAACGGTTTGCGGCGCACTGCGTGTGTAAGGCAGTGTGCGCGTGTTTTAACATGAATCAGCCAAGTTCACACCGTGTAAAGATGTGTGCATGCGTGTAACACCGTGTAGGGATGTGTGCTCGCGTTTAAGTAACTGTGAGCGTGCTTAAGCTGGTGTGCACATTGCTCCCCCTCAGGAAACAGAGAGGAAAACGGAAACAACCAGATTACAGGGAAACTGCTAGAGGATACTGCTGGAGTTAATTGGTGGAAACAATTAGAAGCAGGCAATTACATAGGCAGACTAGGAGCCCAACCCAGCACTTAAAACACTGCAAAGAGCAGTGCAGGGTGTTTCTCACAAGAGATACTGCAAGAAAGTAAGCTATCAGAATTGAAAACTGAAAAAAGCTGAACTCAGAGCAGAAATGCTAGGGGCTGCCATAGCTGTTATAATCAGGCATAGGCGAATTGCTGAGGGTGGTGACAATGCAGATGCTGACAGACAACCCAGAGTGAGGAGAAGGAGAAGAGTATACAGGCCCAGGGTCACCTACCATGGGTTACATGAGCTGGAGATAGTAGAGCGCTACAGAATGGACAGAGACCTTCTGCAGCAAACTGTCGAGCTGTGCAGGCCACGCCTCACACACAGAACCAACAGAGGGGAACCCATCCCAGTGGAAACCAAGGTATGTGTTGGCCTAAGAATACTAGCAACAGGTACCTTCCAGAGACCAACTGGTGATATGATGGGGATATCCCAGGCATCAGCCTCCAGGGTACTGCACCAGTTCCTGGATGCCATGTCAGCAAATGTCGGTGATCATGTATATTTCCCCAATGCCCGTGAGGTTGTGGCCAGCAATATGCGTCTCTTCCAGCAAATAGCGGGATACCCTGAGGTATTGGGTGCAAGAGACTGCACGCACATACGCATCAAAGCACCAGACGGTGAGCGGGGTAGAGCCTACATGAACCGCAAGGGATTCCCCTCCATCAACTGCCAGGTCATGTGTGATGCCCAGGGCATAATAATGAATGTGTGTGCTGGCTGCCCTGGGAGCTACCACGATTCCCACATCTGGCATCTGACGCAGCTGTACCAATCATTTGCCAGTGGGGACTTCCCACACGGACATCTAGTGGGGGATGCAGGTTACGCACTTGAGCCGTGGCTGATGACACCCATCAAAAATGCACACACACCTGAACAGGAACGTCATAATGAGGCACACGCACAAACACGTAATGTCATAGAGCGTGTGTTTGGGCTGCTCAAGTCACGGTTCCAGTATCTGGACACATCTGGTGGAGCCTTGCAGTACACACCAACTACATGTACCCAAATGATCATGATATGTGCTATGCTACATAATATGATCCTGTGGAAACAGCTGCAGCAGGACCAGCATAGGGCTGGGCCAAACATACCCCCACCATTGACAAGGCCACCACAGGCAGAGGGTGACTCGGAGGAGGAACAACCTGACCTTACCCCAGTAGGCAGAAGGAGGCATGCCCAGTATGCCCTGGCCTTGGCAAAGAGGCAACGCATAGCACATACACTTGGTCAGTAGGAACACTGGGACTGATACCCGCTCTGACTCACTCATATAGTAACAGGGATGCCTAACATGACACAACCTGCTTCCAAACATGTACAGGGAGTGTAGTATGTGCATCCAACAGAGGCAGCCCTGCAGCACCACCCGAGGCATGAATGCCATGTGTCAAGTAATGTAACACCATGTACCATATGCACACCTGAAGACCCTGACTAACATCCACCCTCACCCATCACAAACCACAAAAACACAAACCCATATTCATAGGTACCACAAGGGATAGGAACCTAGATGTAATGCTACCCAATGCCAGAAGTATAAACAGCAGGATGTGTGCAGTGTAACCGCACACAGTATAGAGGATGTAGATATCAGTGCTGTAATGGACAACTGGGACAAAGCCCACACCAGCACCCTAACACTACCAGGTCACACCTCATACAGGGATGTACATGTGCAAAAACATGGAACAAGCTACAAAACGAGAGTGACTAGCAATAAATGTCATGGATAACCACACCCCCATGTTGGTACCACAACAAGAAGCAACATGGATTAGCCATGGTCAAATACCAATTGCTAAAACTGCCTACTACTAAATAGCTTGCTGCAGACCACTGTCCTAATAGCAGGAACTGCACCAGGCCTATGTTCATAGGTGCATAGGTTCATACTAGGCTATCTGCCCTAGGGCATATATAAGCCTAGCCCAGAGTTTTGTGGCTTCCGCCACCCCTGCAGTCCTAAGGATAATATGCCCATTATGTTGCTGTGCCTCTGTCAAGCAGTGACACTGAGGTTATCCCTGGGGTATACCTGCAATCACCCATCCATTGGCCATGATTTATCTCGAACAAAGCCAGCGAGGTGCCCAGCCTCACATGTACCAGGATGATGTTCCACAGCATAGGGAGTCTCTCGGTAATGAATCTGTCCCTCCAGCATGCCCTATGAATAGCCGTGTTGAGGTTTAAGTCTCCTGCCCGTGTAGATCTGATGGAGTTAGAGGTTTTGAGGTGAAGCATGTTCATTAATTCCGGGTTGGACATGGCCTAGTATGTCAGGCACAGGCCACCTCTGAGCAGATGGTAGGCGACTGAATAGAGCTGGGGTTCCTGCAGTTAGGCAGCATAAGACATAGATTTGAGACCTTTTATCCGTCTGGTGAGCAATGTGTGGGGCCTGTCCAATTGCTGCAGGTGTTGGGTCAGAAACATTCCGAATGGGGCATTGTACTCAATCATTGGTCTGATGAGTGATGAGTACAGGGGAACAATGACCTCCCTTGATCTAGATGTGAATCCCTGCATGATGAGGTGGGCAATGTAGAAGGTCTTCCTAACTACTTTGGCAATGTGAGTGTCAAACGAAAGGTTACTGTCAACCTGGGTGGCCAGATACCTGATAACCTCTCCTGTGCTTAGAGGAGTAACACCTATATGAGAACTAGGGTTAACCTTGTTCTTCCCAAAGGGTATGACTATGCATTGTTTAGCGTTTAACTGTAGGCCATGGCTCTGGCACCAGTTATCCATTTCTATGAGACCCGTCTGAAGGATGTCTGTGTCAGATGGGTTGTCAACTATGGTTCCCAGTTAGTAGTCATCTGCAAACATTGTCAGCCATAATCCTCCTGTGTTTGCTTGTACATCTGAAAAGTAGATGCCGAACAAAAGTGGGCCCAGGACTGAGCCCTGTGGGACACCACTTGTGACAGGCTTTGAGTGTGACATGGCACCATCAACCTTGACCCTGTGGGTGCTGTCACTTACCAGTTTGTAACCCATCTTGTGATGTATGGGTCTACATTTAAGCTGGTGAGTTTGTCAATGATACCCGAGTGGGGTACTGTATCGAAAGCCTTTGCCAGGTCAAGGTAGGCTGTGTGGACTGCTTTGCCCTCGTCAATGGCCTTGGTGACCATTCTGAAATAGTCAACCAAGTTTGAAAGGCATGATCGCCCTTGACAAAGCCAAACTGTGTTGGATCCAAAGTCTGCAAGTCCCCTATGTCTTCATTCATGAGTTCCATTATGATCCTCTCCATAGCTTTGCAGACCAGGCTTGTCAAGCTGATGGGACGGTAGTGTCTGGGGTCAGTGGAGGCACCACCTTTGTGAAGTGGGACCACCGTTGCCGTATGCCACTCCTTGGGTACGTATCCTGAGGTGAGGCCAAGATTAAACAACTGCCCTAACTGCAGGTTCAATTCCTCATTGAGTTCGTGGAGCCCACAACCGGGGACAGCATCCGGTCCCATGGATGCTGTGTTTCATGCCTTGGATAGAGCAGTTCTCACCTGAGCATTTGAGATGTTTGGGGGGCTACAATCCCCTGGTATAGATATCCCTCCCTTTGGGGGGGAGAAATATGCACTGAACCTGTCAGCCACTATGTTGCCAATGTCTGTAGGTTCAGTGATCTTTACATCATTATGAACTAATCCTGAGCATATCTGGGAGTCACCTCCCAGGTTTCCAACATAGGTAAAAAAGGCCTCATGATTGTCTTCTGAGTCCTTAGTGAGTTTTCTCTCAAAATGTGCCCTGGATGATTTTATGGGAGATCTCAGTTCTTTACGCATAATGAGCAGGGGTGTCTTCCCTTCTACGGAATTTGCTCTATCGTGTAGTAGCACCTTCCTTCTGATGTAGAGCATGTTTATGGCCGGGGTCCACCAGACTGCATGCATGCCTTTGGTACAAAGAGTCTTTGTTTTGTGTGGGATTGCCTGATCCATGCAGTCCTGGAGGAGCTGGTAGAAGGCATTTGTAAGTGATTCAGCGGCTTGGGTAATGGTTTCTGCTGGCTTGGGGGCCTTGAAAGAGACCACACCAGTCTTTAGAAGTGTGAAGTTGGCTTCTGAGAAGTTCTTCACTGTGGTGTTCTTTATCTGGGGTGGGGGTGGGATGTGGACTTCCAGTGAGATTAGTTTATGATTTGATCTCACCAATGAATGCTATACTTCTGGTGTTGAACATTGTGACCCCATGTTCGTGATGATGTCATCTAGTATATTGTCTCCTCTTGTGGGGATGGTGACTAGTTGTTCCATGTCATTTGAGGTTATGAACCCTAGGAACCTTTGGCCTAGAGTGTTGGGGCTTGATTAGGACTTGATTAGTGATCACTGTCTATATTGGGATAGTTGAAATCACCCAGTATGATGGTGTTTGGAGATACATTTATCCCCTCCAGTGTTTTCAGGAAAGCTGTGTGAGGTTCCTGAGTTTGAGAGGGTGGCCTGTAACCTGCTACAAACTGCCGAGCAGTCTTGCCTACGGTTAATTGCACCTGGATGGTCTTCGATGCATCGTGTGTTGCCACCAACCTTGAGGTGAGGGTGTCCTTGATGAATATGGACACCCACTCTCCTTTCTTGGTGTCGTCCGGATTTTGGGGCCGGAATGCATGATATGAGGTAACACCTGATACTGCTGGGGTGCTGTCAGGAGCCTTGAACCAGGTTACAGTCACAGCACAGACATCGATGTTCCCCATACTGAGAAGGGCTTCGAGTGCGTGCATCCTGAGGTTGAGATGTCTGGCATTGAGCAGCATCACCCTTAGTTCACTTCCTTTTTTGTGTTCTAGGGTGGTAGGTTTAGAATCTGAGCCTTGCCTAAAAAAGGCACAATGGGGGTTGCAAGAGCCTGAGCCAAATTCCAGAAGCCCAGGGATGACAGGTGCAAGCCGTCCCCTGCGAATCAGCGTGGCTTGTCCAGCATGTCATCCCAGGCAGACGGACATTGGATCCCTTTTGAATGACACCATAGATTAAGCCAACTATAACAGCTGATCATCCTGTCTCTATTGTGGCATCATTCTTGGTGAAGGTAGGATACTGCTCAAGGTCAGGGTCATACCTGCCTGGGCTACATAAGCAGAGAGCTCCTCTATGTCTCTGGTCATGTGGTCCAGGGAGGTACATCTCAGGTCGTTCACACCAGCATGGACAATGACTGAGTCATACTTGTACTTGCAGTTGAGTGACCTGAGTGCTTGCATTATGTGGTGGATCCCAGTGCCCGATAGGCAGCTTACTGTGACCTTCACCTCACTCAATCTGGTGAGCGGGACATCAGTGTGTCTGACTATGGAGTCACCTATGACGAGTGTGTCTGGCATTGTGTTTGGCCTTAAGGGCTGTGAATGTTTGGTACACTGACTCTGTGGTCTATGTGTTGCATGTGCTGTGCCCTGTGGAGGAAGTTGTTTGGGTGTCTGCTGTGGTGGCCTCTGCTGGTATGGTAGATCTGTGATCAAAGCCTCCGAGTATGTCTTTGTGTGTTTATGTGTATGATTTGAAGTTGTGATAGTGCTATGTGAGACTGGGTTTGTGGTGTGCGTGTGGTCACCTTCTCCTCCTCTCTGGTCCTGCCAGTCCTATGTTGAGAGAGCTCAGCCTCCAGGTTGGCCATATAGTTGCATCTCTTGCATGCATTTGTGTTTTGTGAGAGAAGGAGAGGGTTGTCTGTGTACATGCGTCAATTGTAACATTGCCTCAATATTCCCAGGTTCACCTGCTGAGCAGGAGAGGACACTAGCAACTGATCCCATGACATGCCAGAAGGAATAGACAACAAACTGTTGGAAGACAGGAAGATATCAAGCCCCCCAAACCACATGTCTGATTTGTAGTCTGATTTGTATTCTGTGCTCAGTGGGTTGCTGTCTATGTATTGATTTGTGTGTACTTTTTTCCTCCCAAAGGGGATGACCACACATCAGTTGCAGTCAGTTTCAGGCCATGATTCCAGCACCAGCTATCTGTCTTTGTGATGGCATTCTGTAGGATGTGTGTGCTGGCTGATGTATTCACATATGGTGCCTAGGTTGCAGTCATCTGCAAACTTTGCCAGCCACAACCGTCCTATGTTTGCTTTCACATCTGAAAAGTAAATGCCAAATAAGACGGGTCCCAGGACAGATCATTGTGGGACACCACATGTGACTGTCTTTGAATCTGACAAGGCACCTGCAATGTCGACGTCATGGGTTCTGTTTCCTAGCTATTTTGCAAACTATCCTGTGACATATGATTTGATATTTCAGCTGTTGAGCTTGTCTATGATGCCTGAGTGGGGTATTGTGTCAAAGACCGTAGCCAAGTGCAGGTAGGCTGTGTGGACCACGTAGCCCTCATCAATGGCCCTACTGACAGTATCAAAATAGTCAAATTCATAGGTTCATAGGTTCATAGGTTGGTACTAGGCTATCAGCCCTAGGGCCTATACAAGCCTAGCCATAACAATTCCCTGGCTATTTCTTCCCACATTATTTACTTTCCTGGACCCCTGTCTAGCAGGGAGACTGACGTGATCCCTGGGGTGAATTTTCTTTCTCCCATCCAATCGTCAAGGTTCCTCTTGAAGGACAAACATGTGCAAAATTCAGGATCTGCCCTGTACAAAGCTGAACTGGGTGGGATCAAGGGTCTGTAGGTCACCAATGTCTCTGTTTAAGAGCTCCATAATGACTCTTTCCATAGCTTTGCAGACAAGGCTGTTTAAGCTTGTGTGGTGGTAGTCCCCAGGGTCTGTGAAGGCATCCCCTTTGCGGAGTGGGACCACTGTTGCTGTATGCCAGTGTTCAGGTACATATCCTGTAGCAAGGCTAAGGTTAAATAGCATTTGTATATACAGGTGTAGCTCCTTCTGGAGTTCACATAGCACGCAACTGGGGATACCATCAGGTCCCAATGATGCTGTGTTCTTGTCTTTGCTGAGTGTGGCTCCCACATGGACATCTGAGATGACAGTGAGGTTACATTCATCTGTGATAACTATCTTCTGTTGGGGGTGAGGGAGTGGGAAAATTGCACTGAACCTGTCTGCCAGAATGTTGCTAATATCTGTCAGGTCACTGAAATATATGTTGTTGTGTACCAACTCAGAGCATATCTGAGGGTTCCCACCCAGGTGTCTGACATAACTGAAGAAGGCAGTGTGGTTATCTCTACTGTCTTTGGTGTTTATGTCTCAAAGTTGACCTTGGATGTCTTTATGAGAGAATGTAGTTTTTTACTAGTGCTGCTCACAGCTGCCTTCCCTTTAGGAGATGTAGCTTTGTCTTGCATTAGTATCCTTCATCTGTTATACAGTCTGTGTATGGCTGGAGTCCACCAGACAGGCCACATTCCCTTGGCGGAGAGGGTCATGTTTCTATTAGTGATTGCATGGTCCATGCTATCTCAGAGATGTCCGTAGAAAGTGTCTGTGAAGGAATCACCATTGTGTGTTGTGGTTTCCACTGGCCCAGTGGGCTTAACGGATACCATCTCAGTCCAAAGAAGTGTGAAGTCAGCTTTGGAGGTGTATGTCACTATACTCTTTGTATTATACTAGCACTGACACAAGTGTAGACAATTTCCCAGAATACATCAAACAAAACGGACATGCAAAATGTAACACTTCCACAAGAGGGGTAAGCATACTGGATGTGATAATCAGAAATATGTGTACTGGATGTCAAGATGAGAAGTGTATCCCTCACTGGTAAGACCAGACCATAGAGTAAGCACACTGTAGTTACACATCACGACCCCAGTCCCTGGCCAGACTACCACAGTGAAACACATGTATAAAGCATAGCTTGCACCCCTACAAACCAATGTGGAATCCATGAAAAGCCCTGTGCAGGTCCAGAATATGGGACACACTGCAGAACATGTTATACAGGCATACCAGGAACACAGCCAAGAGTGCTTGAGTCTGCAATCACAAACAACAAGACACAATGCCATACACCCAGGCATCTGGCATGCTGGACACCATAAATTACTAAACCACTGAAGAGAATGAGGAAGCTACCACATGATAGATCTAACATGAAAAGTGAAGTAATCAGTGATCACTAGTATGGCAATAAAATGTGTCCACACATACAATCCACTAAGGGCAGGCAAAACAAGTAGAATCTGTGAATCCAGTGGCAATGTGACACCTGTCCCAAGTACACACACAACAACAACTCACCCCAATAAATACAAATGTATGTGATAGATGCAACCAGGTAGCCAAACCGGGGCCTGAGCACCCCCAAATCAGTACTGTCAAAACTAGACAGGAGGACAAGGTAACCACATACACCACAAACTCAGTCCCACATAGACCTACAACGACTGTAAACCAAACACATAAACACAAAAACATTCCCAGAGGCCCTAATTACAAACACACAACACCAACACAAGCCTCCAAAGCAGACACCCAATAAAACAAACTCCAGACATAGCACATGTAACACATAGTACACAAAGCTGGTGTGCCAAACAGTCACAGGACAGAAGGAGAAACAACATGCCTGATACAGTTGTAATAGGTGACTCCATAGTGAGACACGCAGCTGTCCCAGGGATGGCTTGCACCTGTTACCCATGAGCGCCTGGATATTGCCTAAGGCTTTTGCAAACTACAGAGATCCTCCCGTAGGCAAGGTCGAAAAGAGCAACCCACCACCATAGAAAACAAAACTGGAAAGAAACAGAAGGGTAATGCTGATCAATGCCAGATGTGTAAACCTCAATATGCATGCTCCTGAGGCCCTCCCCAGTATGGAGAAGATTGATGTCAGTCCAGTGATACAAACCTGCTGCAAGCCTCGTGACAGCACACCAGCACTACCAGGTAATACCACATATCATGTGTTATGGCCACAAAACCTGTAACAAAACATAAAAGGAGGGTGAGTATCCATATTCAGCACAGACAGCCATACGTGCAGTTAACTGACAATGCCTATGTCATTGCAGTCCACCCATGTGCAACTACCTGTACGCAAGACTGCTGTACAGTCTGTAGCATGCTACAGACCACACTCTCACACACAGGAACCCCACCCCACTGTCCTGAAGACAGTGGACAGGATGAATGTACCACCAAATACAAAACAAGGTACACACAAATTACCACATAGGTGGTAATCCATTATGTGTGGAAGGAGTAATCAGGGACCCAGTGACACAAGTGGACAGTCACCTGTCATGTGACAGCCACATTGCCAATCTGTCTAGGAAGACTGTCTATATTGGACACTGTATCATGAAAGGAGTCACATCTACGTCAACAAAGGTTATTGTGCCCCTATACTGTTCCCCTATCAGACCATATTGTAATACAATGCCTCATTTGGGATGTATATTACCTGGCACCTGCAGCAGTTAGAAAGACCTCAAAGGTACCTCAGCAAGAGTCATAAAGGGTCTCAACTATATCTCACATGCCACCTGGCTGTAGACACCACAGCCGAATGCAGTCACATACTGCCAACACAGAGGCATTGTATGTCTGTTGTACAAGTCCATGTCCAACACAGAAGTAATGGACATGCTCCACTCCAGAAGACCCAAAGCCATCGGAGCTGTGTGAGTCAGAGATATCAACCTTAACACATAATCAAATAGGATGTGCTGGAGGGACAGATACCTAACCCTGAGTCTCTCCACACCCTGGAACAGAATACCACTACATGTTAGGCAGAGCCCCTCACTGACACTCTTCAACAGGAAGTTAGAAAAATGGATGGATAATTGTAGATGTACACTGGGGGTCTTTACTGTGTCATGTCCAGACAGAGGCACAGCTAAGTAAATCATAAGTGGCCATAATATTCACATAGCAAGGGGTGGCAAAAGCCACACGCACTGTGGCTATGCTTACAAATGCCCTAGGGTGGATAGCCTAGTATGAACCCATGAACCTACTATGATACAAATTGTACGGAACACTAAGGATAACTCCAAGGCTGCTGCAACTGATGGTAGTAAGCGTGTTGTGAATTCCTGGATATGCTCTGGATCACACAGATATTACAAACAACATACCAAACACACACACGTATTGCCAACATACATCCTGACAGGTGCAGTGCAAACCCCCCCCCCCATAATGCCAAATATCTTTCCCAGCAGATCGCTGCCTCCCTGACATTATGTCAGCCTTACCACAGGATATGTACCCAAAGAGCAGTGTACAACAACAGTGGGTGTCCTCAAGAAAGGTGTCGCCTGAATGGATACTAAAACAACCACCACAGATTCCTGAGAAGCTTGGTCTGCACAGCTATGGTAAGGATCAGCATGTACCGCAGACATAACGATATTGGGGATCTATTGACACCCGACCCTAGCCAGTGTGGGTTTATGAAGTGCAGACCCGCCCTAAACATGTGTGACCCAGTTGAAACAGTGATTGAGGTCACTGATGAGGGCAATGTGGCCCACACAGTGTAGCTGGACCTTGCAAAGCCTTCCATACAATACCCTACATGTTCAATATAGATATGCTCACCAGCTTAAATATACACCCCAATGTCACTAGAGGGGTTGCAAACCAGACCAACGACAGAACTGACATGGCCAGACATGCTGTAGCCATGTCAGACTACAAACCACATATAACAGGCATCCCACAAAGCTTGGTCCTGGGACCTTTCCCGTCTGGTATATATGCCCAATAGGTACAGGCCAACATGTAAGGACTGTGCCTGAACATGTTTGCAGAGGACTACAAACCGCCTAACATATCTGACACTCCAGCTGACACAAGCGTCCCACAAAAGGGCCACATAGAAACAGACAACCGGTGCCATAGCCATGTCAGCATGTGAAATGGAGATAATGGTATAGTCAACCTCTGTGGATATACAGTAAGTGACCACCAATTACCACATAGGTGTTAACCCATTACATACATCACATGTAATGACGGACCTGGGTACACAAGGGGATAGATATCCTGCATAGGACAAACATGTGGCTGTAGTGTTAACAGAAACAATCCATATACCAACCTAATCATGAAGGTTATGACATCTAGATAAGGGGAGGTCATTGTGGTTCTGCAGTTATCCTTCATCAGTGTTACAAATGACCACAACAGCCCCTGCGGGGTGTACCTCAGCAGACACCTCCATCAACTGTAAAGTCCACAACAGTACCTCACCAGGAGTATCAAAGAGCTTGAACACATGTAATGTGTTGCCTGATTAAACAGAGTGCAACTCCACACACTGCCATGCTGGCCACCCAGACGCAAGCTGTGTCTGATGTAGAAAGCCATGTCCAAGCTGGAATCAATGAACATGCTGCACCTTGTACAATCCGAATGGCAGTGAGCTATGCACATGAGGGACCTGAACCCCAGCACTGACATACATAGGACAAGCTGTACTGCATTATCCATAACACAGAAGCCACCCCCACACATGAGTAAACTACCAGTACAGGTTATCCATAGAGTCACTCATTGATTCTCCTCAACAGGAATCTTAATGAGTGGATGGGAGACGGTAGGTTTACCCTGGGTATCAATGTTATGTCACAGGTAGACAGAGGCACAGTATACTACACAAGACATATGTCATGGCAAACTACACTTACAATGTGTCAAAGGACAAACACACTCTCAGACTAGCATTAGAAATGGCCTAGGGCACATCAGTAGTGTTTGCCAATGTACACCTATGTTGTGGAATACACTACTGATGTTGGATGAGGCTGTTGTAAGTAGTTCATATCCGAACATAATGCAACATGGTCAGATAGGTTCATAGGTTTATACTAGGCTATCTGCCCTAAGGCAGGTATAAGCCCAGCCCAGAGTTTTGTGGCGTACGCCACCCCTTATATGGAAACAATACTGTGCCCATTAGTTTGTTGTGCCTCTGTCCAGCAGTGGCACAGAGACGGTCCCCAGGGTAAACCTATGATCTCCCATCCACAGGTAAAGATTCCCCTTGAACAGAGCCAGTGAGGTGCTCTGCCTCACATGGACCGGGATTGTATTCCACAGCATAGGGAGTCTCTGTGTGATAAATCTATCCCTCCAATATGTCCTACTTATATCCCTGCTAAGGTTTAAGTCACTTGCCCTAGTGGTTCTGGTGGATTTGGCGATTTTGAGGTGGAGCATGTCCATTACTTCCTGGTTGGATATGGCCTTGCATGTTAGGCACGTCACCTCTGGAGTGTCTTCAATCTGGCAGCATATGACAGATGTTGGAGACCCTTTATCCTTTTGGTGGGGGACTTTTGGGGTCTCTGTGATTGCTGATGATGTCAGGTGAGATACATCCAGAATGGGGCATTGTAGTCGATCATTGGTCTGATAAGTGAAGAGTACAGGGGAACAATGACCCCACTAGATCTGGATGTGAATCCCTTCCTGATCAGGTGGGCAATGTAGAAGGTCTTTCTAGCCACGTTAGCAATGTGAGTGTCGGGAGAAAGGCCACTGTCAACCTGGGTCCCCAGGTCCATGATAACCTCCTCTGTGCTTACAGGATTGCCACCTATATGGTAGCTTGGGGTTACCTTGCTTTCCCTGCAGGGTATGACTATACATGTTTTGGCATTTAACATCAGGCCATGGCTCTGGCACCAGCTATCAGTGTCTGTGAGTCCCTTCTGAAGGATATCCGTGTCTGATGCACTGTCCACTATGGCGCCCAGTTTGCAGTCATCTGCAAACCTTGTCAGCCAAAGTCCCCCCATGTTGGCCTGTACCTCTGAGAAGTAGATGACAAACAATAGGGGGCCAAGGACTGAGCCCTGTGGGACACCACCTGTGACCAGCTCGGAGTCTGACATAGCACCAGCAACTCTAACCCTGTGGGTCCTGTCCTTAAGCCAGTTTGCAACCCATCTTGTGACATATGGGTTTACACTTAGGTTGGTAGGTCCTTCTACAATACCCGAGTGGGGTAATGTGTTGAAAGCCTTGGAAGGTCAAGGTAGGCTGTATGGACTGCCCTTCCCTCAGCAATGGCCTT
Organism: Protopterus annectens; assembly: GCF_019279795.1. Classification (NCBI taxonomy): domain Eukaryota; kingdom Metazoa; phylum Chordata; order Ceratodontiformes; family Protopteridae; genus Protopterus; species Protopterus annectens. Next base: position 100,355,037 of record NC_056726.1, read on the forward strand.
AGTGACTGTTTCGAAGAAGTTAACCAAGTTCAAAAGGCATGATCTTCCCTTGACCAAGCCAAACAGGGATGGGTCCAATGTCTGCATGTCCCCTATATCTTTGTGTATGAGCTCCATTATGATCCTCTCCATAGCTTTGCAGACTAGACTTGTTAAGCTTATGGGGTGGTAATTACCAGGGTCCGTAGAGGCACTGCCTTTGTGCAGATGTGCACAACTGGACTCTAATCAGGCTGTTGTGCACACTATGGAAATGTAAAGCAGTGATAGGACTAAAGCCCAGGATACTGACCACCACAGTGAAAGTACTGAACCACTACACTATACAGTACTACAGTGTTAGGTCAGTATGAGCGGATGTTGACAATTGTGTGCAAAGTATCCCATGCAAATCCTGCAGGCACAGTATACTCCCTGTTGTGTTCACACAAAAAGCATTTGGACAGTAACTACACAACATGGCACAGAACACACAACCATAAACTGGAGGTATTTGTTGAAGGTCACACTCATCCACAAATGTGATGGGCTGCAGAGTTCAACATATGGAAAGCTCACACTGGGCATGCTCACACACTTAGATAAATGAGACATCTTTCACACAACATGCCATGGGAAGGCTGAACTGGGCATGCTCACACACTTAGTCCAAATGTTACTCTTAGCAACTGTGAAAACACACCAGAGGATGCTCATTCTCCTTTCTAGACACTGATCATGTCAGCACCCTATAAGTATATCAGCACGCTCTGCTAATGCGTCCGTCTCTAGTGTCATAACATAGTTAGGTAGGGATTTGAATCCAACAACTGGCATGTGTGTGTGAAGGGGGGTAAGTGTGTGTGTATGAAAGGAACATCCCTTTTGGCAACTGTGAAAACACACCACAGGATGCTCATTCCACTGTCTAAGCTCTGATGATGTCAGCACCCTATAAGTATATCAGGGGAAAAAAAATCTTCAAGTAATGCGAATAGCACGCTCTGCTAATGCGTCTGTCTCTAGTGTCATACCATAGTTAGATAGGGGTTTGAATCCAGCAAGTGGCAAGTGTGTGTGAAGGGGGGTAAGTGTGTGTATAACACACCACAGGATGCTCATTTCCCTTTCTAAACTCTGATGATGTCAGCACCCTATAAGTATATCAGGAGAAAGAAAATCTCCTAGCAATGCGAATAGCGCGCTTCACTAATGCATCTGTCTCTAGTGTCATAACATAATTGGGTAGAGGTTTGAATCCAGCAAGTGTGTGTAAAGGGGGGGTAAGTGTGTATGACAGAAATTTCCCTTTTGGCAACTGGGAAAACACACTACAGAATGCACATACCCCTTTCTAAACGATATCACAATTATTTATGGCTTTTGATTACAGACATGCCACGTGTGTTTTGCCCACACAGAATGCCCATGTGTGCGGGTTGTCTCTCACAATAATGCATGGCATTGATTAAACCAGTTATGGCAATGCACACATGATGTATGTGTGTGTGCCAAATACACATATGTACCTGTGACCTTCAATAGTTACCTTGTGTGATGCCTGCCACATGTGAATACATGGTATTTGCACAGGGTAACATTATGACTGTGGTCTTCTGTGCAGGTGCTGCATGTGGGATGTGTGGTCTTCTGTGCAGGTGCTGCATGTGGGATGTGTATATACAGTGTGAGATGTAGATGCTATCAGCCTAGTAGTGAGGGATACACACCTGGTCTGGGGCATATAGTCTACCTGTTGTTGATGAACAGGTGCTGCATGTTTTCACCTGTTGTGGGAGTGGTAAGACGTTATTCCATAGCAATGCAGTGACCGCATGCTAAGAACCGTTCAGCTAGGGTGTTGTAGCTACAGTAATTCATTAGCATTCAGTAATATGTCAGAATTCCTGGTGAGGGTCTGATGCCAACCAAGGTCAGGGTTCTACCAGCCTGTTTCACTTGCTCAGTGATCCCTTCCATGTTCCCTATCATGTATCCCAGTGAGGGACATCCCACATCAGCTGTGGTGGCATGGACAATGACTGAGTCATATGTGTCCATGCATCTGACTGACCTGTATGCTTGTGTTATGTGGTGGACCATAGTGCCCCATGAGCATATCACTGTGACCTCCACCTTGTCCAGCCTGGTGAGCATATCCTCACTGTACTGGACAATAAAAGTACCTAACACAACTGCAGCAGTAGTGTTGTATAGCTGTACAAACTGTGCTTGTTTGGCACACAGGATTTGTGTGCTATGTGTTATGCGTGCTGTGTGCAGGCCTAACATATGCCTGTGTGCCAGCTGCAGAGGTGTCTGCCAGTCATGCAGGATGCTATCCTTAGGCTCCACGAGTGGCCCGGTGTGTTTCCATGCTTGTATTGCTGTCAGTGTAGGTCCACATCAGACTGGTATTGCTGTCACTGTAGTATTTCATGCCACCTGACAGGTTATGCCAGTACTGGGTTCAGAGTGCTTAGTCCACAGTTTGGCCATGTGTTTCCATCTCATACATGTGTTATACATCCATGGGTAGGGGATAAGGTTGACTGTGTACATGTGGCAGCTGTGACATTACTACATGACTCACATATTCCACAACTGTACCATAGAGGTGACTGACAACTGACCTTTGCACATGCTACCATAGTATTGAGATTGCATTGGTGATTAACAGCACATAGGGCCAATGGTGAACAAGATACATAGGTCCATAGGTTCATACAGGGATGTCTGCCCAGGGCATTTATCCACCTAGCCAGAGTGTGTGTGGCTTTCACCATGCATTGTAAAACTATCTTGCTATGCCCTTTTCCAAGGTTAGTATACTGTGCCTCCATCTAACAGTGACACATAAGTGATACCCAGGGTAACCCTACAATGTCACATCCAGTCATTAATATCACTCTTGAAGATAGTCACTGAGTGACTCTGCCTAACCTCTATTGGGATAATATTCCAGAATGAAGGGAGCCTCTGAGTTATGAATGTGCCCCTCCAGCATGTCCTATGTATATCACTCCTGAGGTTCAAGTCTTTCCAGCGTGTATCCTGATGGGATCTGGATATTCTGAGGTGCAGCATGGCCATTAAATGAGGGTTTGACATGGCTTTATATGTCAGGCATAGATTGCCTATGAAGAGGCAGTATGCCACTGAGTAGAGCTGCTGTTTCTTTAACCAGTCAGTATGTGGCATCTGTTTGAGCCCTTTGATCCTCTTGTCGAGGTACGTATGTGGTCTTTCCAGTTGCTACAGGTGTCTGGTAAGGTGCATGCCGACAGGGTCATTATAGTCATTTATGGGCATGATGAGGGATGAGTAAAGGGGCACAATGTCCTCCCCTGATCTACATGTGAATCCCATCATGATGATGTGGCCCATATAAAATGTTTTCCTAACCACTTTGTCCATGTTGTTGTCAAATGGTAGAATGCTATCAACCTGTGTACCCCAAGGTCCATAATTCCTTCGTCTGCACTTAATGGATTAACACATATGTGGTACTTTGTGGTCACTTTGTGTTTGACAAAGGGGATGACTATACGCTTATTGGCATTCAGCTTGAGGCCATGGCTGTGGCACAAGTCATGTGTTTGCAAGAGGCCCTTTTGGAGGATGCATGTGTTAGCTGGAGAGTTGATTATGGCGTCCGGTTTGCAGTCATCTGCGACTTGCTCAGCCACAGTACTTCCATGTTGGCCTGTACCTATGATAAACATATAATGAACATGACAGCTCCCAGGGCTGAGCCTTGTGGGACACCACTTGTAACTGGTTTGAGGCTGACATGGCTCCAGCAATTCTAACCATGTGTGTTCTGCCCTTGAGCCACTGTGCAATATCCATAGTGACATAGGGGTTAATATGTACACTGGTGAGCTTCCCTAGAATGCACAAGTGGGGTATTGTATCAAAGGCTTATGCAAGGTCCAGGTAGGCTGTGTAGACCTCCTTCCCTTGACAGTGGCCTTGGTGACTGTTTCAAAGAAATCAAACAGGTTTGAGAGGCAGGATCTGCCATTAACAAAGCCAAACTGTGTATGGTGACATGTCTGTAGGTCCCCAATATCTATATATGTGAGGTTCATGATGATCCTTGCCATAGCTTTGCAGACCAAGCTATTCAGACATATGGGGCAAATAGTGTCCAGGATCCGTTAAGGCACCACCTGAATGTAGAGGGACCACTGTTGCTATACGCCACTCTTTGGCCACATATCGTGTAGTAAGGCTGGGATTGAACAGTAGTGTTATGTCTGGGTGTAGCTCTTCTTGTGGTTCATGTAGGACATAGCCTGGGACACTGTCTTGTCCCATTGATGCAGTGTTTATTGCTTTGGAGAGGGTAGCTCTTACCTGAGCATCTGTGATGTCAGGGGGGGCAGCACTCTGCTGGGGGACATATTTGCCCTTTTGGTGTGGTGGGGGGGAGAAGGTAGCAGTGAACCTGTCCACTAGGATGTTGGCAATGTCTGTGTGTTTTGTATTTCGTGTGACATCTTGGATTATCTCTGAGCATATCTGGGTATTACCACCCAGGTTCCTAACATAACTACAGAAAGCCTTGTGATTATCCTCAGTGGCTTGTGGAATCTTCTCTCAAAGATGGCCTTAGACAATTGTATGAGTGCCTGTAGTTGTCCTCTAATACTCATCAGTGATGCCTTCACATTTTGGGAGTTTGTTGTATCATGTAGTGGCTTCATCTTTCTATTGTATAGTTTGTTTATGGCTGGTGTCCAGCACACAGGACGTCTGCCTTTGGAGGATTGGGTCATGCTTTCATATGTGGTTGCATGATCCATGCATTCCTGAATGTGTCCATAGAATGCCTTTATACAGGTATCTGCAGTCTGGTCCATATTTTCAACAGGCCTGGGGCCTTTGAAGGTTACCACATCATTTATGAGTGGTGTGAACATGCTTGACATGAGATGTTGACTGACGTCCATCCCTCCAGACTGAGCAAGGTGAGGGTCACATTTAGCTACCTGATGGGTGATAGAATGTGCCACATAACACAGGCACACAGGTCACTCCACAGCAAGTACAAGTATGAGGCAGTCATTGTCCATGCTGGTGCAAACAACCTGAGACGTACCTCCCTGGACCACATGGAAAGAGACACAGAGGAGCTCTTACAGCACCCTCTCAAACTCAGGACTCCCACACAGCCTTCATGCTCACACTGGAGAGTATAGATTTTTCTGAAAACACCATCATACTGGGTGACGTCAGCTACCCAAACATAGACTGTGAACATTACACAAGCCACAATACCCAATCTCTAGGGTTCCCAAAGATCAGACACTCTTTAACTATGGAACAGGTAATCAACCTTCCCACAAGAGGGGCAGATATACTAGACCTGATCATCACAAACATGAGTACAAAATGCTCACCACTGGAAGTATATCCCTCATTGTTGCAATCGAACCATATACTAATCACACTGGAGTACTCGATCCCCCACATATGCAAACCTCGAACACATCGATGTGTGTGTGGGAAATGCCCCTATTAGCAACTGTGACAGTACACTACAGGATGCAGATTCCCCTTTTGAAACACTGATGATGTCAGGACTCTATAACTATATTACCTGAATTAAAGCCCTCCAGTAATTCGTATAGCACACTCTGCTAATGCGTTTTTCTCCGGTGTCATAACATAGTTAGGTAGGGGTTTGAATCCTGCAAAGGGAATGTATGAGTGGGGTTTGTGTGTGTGCATAATGCTGGGAGGGAAAAGTGCCTTTTGCCAACTGGGAGAACACACTACAGGGTGCACATCCCTCCTCCTACACACAGATGATGTCAGCACCCTCTAAGTACAGCATTAGAAAGGATTTCTCCCACTAATGCAAATAGCACACTCTGCTAATGTGTCTGCCTCTACTATCATAACACAGTTAGGTAGGGGTTTGAATCTTGCAAATGGAAAGTATGTGTTTTACCGTGGGTGGGGTTAGTGTGTGTGCACAATGGTGGGGGTGGGATGTGGCTTTTGCCAAATGGGGCTATGCACTGCAGGATGCACATTTCACTTAACAAGCAGTGATGTTGACAGCACCCTATACAAACAAAACTACAAAAGAGAAGGTGGTGGTACCAATAACACATGTAAGGTAACACTTCTTCAAGTAATGTCCACAAAACGAAGTAGGATAGACGAACAATCCTTTTACTCTATACAAACAACATGACAACAGACAACTGCCAGTACTCAGTATAGTGTTACATGCTACTGTAACACGCACATGTACCAGAATATACCTAGATAGTGTTTTGAAGCCTGAATGTGGCAGGTGTGTGGATGTGGGATGTGTCTGTGTGTGCATTTCCGTATGGGAAACATGTTTGATGTGGCAATCAGGGTACCACAGTACCTGATGCACATTACACCTTGAACTAATGAGGTTGCCTGCACCCTGTGAGTACAGGTAGAGAGGAGGAAATCGGTAGTAATCAACATAGTGCACATCTCAAATGTGTACCTGTCATGTATCGACAGCTACTCATGTAGGGTAATAAATAATGGGAATGGCAGGTGGCGTGTGCATGTGTGGGGTAGCAGGGTGTGTGTAAATGCATGTGTGACAGAACAGATACATATAGCTGAATCTACATAACAGCACATGATGCGCATTCCCATAGTCAATGATAGCATGTGATGGTGTGCAGCTGGTACACTTTGGTAAGTAGTATGGGTGCAGATAACAATTGAGGACATTCATACAGTTACTGCAGCAGGACTGCTGGGATATACACACAATCATAGTGGAACAGTGAACAGTTACCAACATGTTACTACTTATACACATCTATGTAGTCACCCTGTGCATCAGCAACGTGTTTATCTTTTCCTGCACCAATGTTGTAGTATGCAGGAGGTGGCACAGTGTCATCATATGCACAGGGTGTGGGTTAGGTATGCCCAAGCCAGCCACTGGTAACACCAATTGACATGTGTGTGTATGTGTGTTTGTGAGGGGCAGCAGTACAGGGTGGACCGGTGTTGGTGTAGTGTGTGTGTGTATGTGTTTGCCCTAGGTGTTAGATTTCTGCATGTGTGTAAGCACGCACACAGTCCCACATAATGGCTGCCATGTACAGGGTTTTGTGGACAGCCACAGACTGCACCTGTCAGGTCATCCAGATCAGTGTCTGTGGGCACGGACAGGGTACCTGTGCCTGGCAGGGGTGCTACGGGCCGTATCCGGTACTAACCCAGACTGGGTACTGTCATCGGAAGCGGGGGTGTGTTGACTGGACACAGTTCCCTGTTGGGACTGTCCAGAGCCACGTGCACGTGGTCTCCTGGGGTGTCCTGATGACAGCACAGACCCAGCATTGCTGGGGCTGGTGCTGGCACTTGAGGTGCGTGAGTGGTCCTGTTGTCGTCCGCGGCCACTGCCAGCTGGTGCTGTTGCTGGCATACGGCCACGTTGACGTCGCAAACGCACACCATCGCCCTAGCCCATGGACATCTGGTTGTGGAGCAGCTGTTGTATGTCCCCACAACGTCTGTCAACGACATCTGTGAAGTTACTGATAGCATTCGCAACGTCACGCATGTCGTCTGTCATGGCTGTGTGACATGCTCTCAGCTCCCTCAGACCCTGTCTGGTGTACCTTTCCATACGTGCCTGTGCCTGCATAACAGTCCTCCACATTGGTGGCAAAGTACCACATAGGTGTTAGGCCATTGAGTACAGAAGACGTAATTGGGGACCTGGGGAACAAACATGATAGCAATCTGTCATTTGTCAACCACATGGCCAACGTGGATTGAAAGACATGTTATTTAGCCCAGCTAATCATGAGGGATTCACATGTACGGCAGGGGAGGTCATTGTGCCTCTTTACTCATCCATCATCAGGCCTATAATTGCGTACAATGCACCTTTTGGGATGTACCTAACCAGACACCTACAGCAACTGGTAAAGGCCAACAGTACCTCAACAAGAGGATCAAAGGGCTCAAACAGATGCCATATGCTGCCCAGTTACAGGGAATCCAGCTGTACTCAGTGGCATACTGCCTGTTCAGAGGCAATCTGTGCCTGCCATATACAGCCATGTCCAACCCAGAAGTAATGAACATGCTGCACCTCAGGAAATCAGAGTCCCATACAGCCACATGCTCAGGAGACCTGAACCTCAGCACTGACATAAATAGGACATGCTGGAGGGCCATATTCCTAACCCAGAGGCTCCCTTCACTCTGTAATGAACTCATACTACAGGTTAGGCAGAGTCCCTCATTGACCCTCTTCCATAGGAATCTGGATGAGTGGATGGAGATCATAGTTGTACCCCGGGTATCACTTCTATGTCACTGTTAGACAGAGGCACAGTATACTAACGTCGGACAAGGGCATAGCAGCATAGATCGTAATTGGGTGGCGAAAGACAAACACATTCTACTAGGCTTATCAATGCCCTAGGGCAAATAGCCTAGTATGAACCTATGAACCTATGTGTACTGCTATAGTACTTCTGCCATATGTTGCATGAGTGTGTGTTGTGGGGGATGCACAGGTAATGGCCAGATATTTCTGCACAGGCGACACGTCTGAAACACTCTGTGTGTTCATCCATACATACTGAATGTGTGTTGCCATCCAACCCTGTGATGTGGACACACATTACACAGCCTGGATATACATATCCCAACAACACCACAAGCACAGTACACTACCTTGCTATGTATGCATGTAATTACACAGTTATTCACTAGTTAGGACTGTGATGATATCCATGCAGCCCATTGGGCTAGTGGAAGCCACAACACACACTGCTGGCCCCTTTGCAAAAGCTTACCACAGACATCCCATATAGTGCATGTACTGTGCACACACATATCTAACCCAGAACGTATGCACACCACTTATTTATCCTGTCCAGTGGACTATAGATACAGGCACATTGTATAACAATAGCAGGAGGCTACTGCAGCACAGGGCAGATTCACATGAAGGCAAGGCATCTGTGGTCAGCAGTGTTAAGATGCTTCACATTCACCAAATGCACAGATATTGGCAACATTGTTGCAGACAGTTTAGGTGCAGGTACCCCCCCCATTCTCCTACACAAGTGGAATTAGTTATCACAGATGACTATAACCTCCCTATCCTCTCACATGTCCAGGTGAGGGCCACCCTCAACATTGCAGAACACATAGCATCACTGTTACGAAATGGTATCCCTGGATGTGTGCTACATTCACCCCTGGAGGACATAGCACCACATGACAGACTGATATTAATCCCTGGCCATACTACAGGATATGTACCTGAACAGTGCCATACATACACAGTGGTCCCACACCAATGAGGAGTAACATCTACTGACCCTGGTAACTACTGCATCATGTGCACAACTGGCCTTGTGTTCTAAGCTATGGAAGTTTTAAGTATGGGCAACATGTACAGCTATATTACATATGTATATATGTCAGGACTATGTACACACAACCTATCTCATGGACATACCTATAGATAGTGAACTATGATACATTTGGAGGTGTCACAGTAAACACAGTATTAACCTGCTACTTTGCATTACCTGTGTTTGTGGCAGCTGTTGCTGTGTCAGTGGTGCTGCTTGCTGCTTGCTGTTTGCTGCTGCTGCTGGCTTTGCTGCTGGCTGTCTGTATATATTTTTTATTTCTCTCTCTGTCTCTCTCTCTCTCTTTTTAGTAGGTTTTGTGCAATGACTGTATTGCATGTGTGGAGTGTGGGTGCTGGATGCTTTTGTAGGTATCTGCATAGGTCCATGTGATGGCCTCTGCACCAATTGTAAGGCAGCATTGGCTAATTGCATACAGCCAGTTGTGTACTGATTGCATGTCTCACTGTGATTTCAGGACAGTGCTATAAAAGGGTATGTGAGATAGGCGTTGCCCTTTCAGATTGTAAGGGCGTGGACCATGCTGGTATGATGTTGACAATGTTCTGTGAGTGTGGCGGTTAGTACATCTCTCATGCTTCATGCTGTGTTGTGAATTCAGGTTGCTGCATTTCTCTCGCCTGTTCCCTGTAGTGAGTGTGTATGCATACTGACACCTATGACTATATTTCATATGTATTGCTATATATACATATGTGTACATATACATACTTTCATATATGTACATTAGCTGACAATATTGGGTACAAGCTAACAATTTGCAGGGCTGTTTCTGTTAACACTACACTAGTATGGGAATCCAGTAATTGGGACAATAAACATCTGCCTGACATGCTTTGGGTAGTACACATACTATATTGCCTTCATCTTCATTCCTACTATTACATGTTCCACTTATTTAGCACTATATTCCTGTATGAGAGTCATGGCTTACTGGTAGGTCATACAGACTAGTGTTACAATGGTCTTGTGGTAGGGCCTACTAGTATGCTTATATTTTGCTTTCAAATTGAGTATAGGGCCTATCAGTCAGAGTGCTGGGGGCACCTTTAAGCAGTTAAAGGGGTTAGTAGGTCTCACAGGAGTCAGGCTGTGTTGCAGATTCTGGTTGCTGCATTTATCTTCACTGTTTCCTGTAGTGAGTGTGTATGGATACTGACACCTACCACTATATTTCATATGTATTAATATATATATATATATATATATATATATATATATATATATATATATATATATATATATATATATATATGTATGTGTACATATACATACTTTCATATATGTACATTACCTTACATTATTATGTACAAGCTAACAATTAGCAGGGCTGTTACTGTTAACACTAATCTAGTATGGGAATACAGTCGTTCAGGCATTACAAATCTACCTGACATGCTTTGGGTAGTGCACATCCTATATTACCTTTATATTGATTCCTACTATTACATGTAATATTTATTTCAGCACTATGTTCTTGTATGAGAGTTATGGCTTAGTGGTAGGTCATACAGACTAGTGTTACCAAGGGGTTTGGAACTGACAGTAGGAATCTTTTTCTTTCAAACTGAGTTTAGGACCTGTCAATCAAAGTGCTGAAGGCACCTTTACGCAGTTAAAAGGGTTATTAAGTCTCACAGGAGTCAGGCTGTGTTGTAGATTGTGGTTGCTGCATTTATTTTCACTGTTTCCTGTAGTGAGTGTGTGTGAATACTGACACCTACCACTATATTTCACATGTATTAATATATTTATATATATATATATATATATATATATATATATATATATATATATATATATATATATATATATATATATATATATATATGCATATGTGTACATATAATACTTTCATATATGAACATTACCTCACATTATTATGTACAAGCTAACAATTAGCAGGGCTGTTTCCGTGAACACTAAACTAGTGTGGGAATCCAGTAATTCAGGCATTAAAATCTACCTGACATGCTTTGGGTAGTACACATCCTATATTACCTTTCTATTGATTCCTACTATTACATGTTATATTTATTTTAGCACTATCTTCTTGCATGAGAGTTATGGCTTAGTGGTAGGTCATGCAGACTAGTGTTACCAGGGTTCTGAGTTCGAGACTAACAGTGGGAATTTATTTTTCTTTCGAAATGAGTACAGGACCTGTCAATCAAAAGTGCCAAAGGCACTTTTAAGCACTTAAAACCAGGTCTGCGCTGTTTGCTGAGCTCACGCGACAAGACTGGCGTTTAGCTCACAAGACACAAGCAAGACACCAGCTATTTTCTTTGAAAGAAAAGAAAAGGGGTGACAGGAAAGTGGTGAAAAAGGGGTCACAAAGAGGGTAAGACAGTAGGGAAACAAGCTTGGTATTTGCAGGAAGGATGTAGGTGAGACCCATAGCTGCCCATGTCTTTCTCAGCAACAGCTGTGCATTTGTATGCAATTTGGTGTGACATTTGGAACCTTCCACCCCTGAGAGAGGTGTCAGGACAACATTAATACCTGTTGTACAGCCAATTGTAATTAACAGTTTCGATGTCCAGCGGACATGTGTGCAACATGGACAGCTATGTATGGGGCATAAGTACAGAGTGCCCTTTTTTTTTTTTATCAGGTGAGAGTGGTATGTCAGGTGAGGTAGTCGGTATAGCTGGGGAGGTAGGTTGGGTAGGTTAACAGACAAGACAGACAAGATGCATACAGGGGCGGTGTATGACACATGTGGGGGGGTTACACAATTGACGGGGACGGAGGTTGGGATATCCATGGCACATGAGCCCACAGATGGCAACAGTGGAACTGATATCCCCACCCATAGGCAGTTGCCACTGTTCCTTCACAGCCCAGGATGGGGCTGTGCTGGGGGCTGTGCAGGTGGGACAACGGGCAAACCCGTAAGCTGTGCCACCTGGGCCTCAAGCTGGCATAGGGGCCCAAGGACAGAGTCTTGGATCTCCCTTCGCACCACAGACCGGACACCTTGGAGGGTGAGTGGACGTGCTCCTCCGGCCACGCTTGCAGAGGGGGGACGGGCCCCATCCCCTGCAGCGCTTCCACCCAAAGGTGGCACAAGGCCACCGGAGGAGGGTCCAGCCTGGGCACTAGTGCCAGGTGCACTCGCCAGCTGAGGTGGGAGAGGTGGGTCCGCTGGGACCTGCCTTCCCAAGCGTTCTAGGTTTGTGTGTATGTTATGTTAGTTTGGGTTAGTGGCATATTATTCCATTCAAATTAGTTATAACAGCATGCATTGGTATTCCCATTAAACAAACACCCAGATATTAACACCATTGAACAACGGGCATATCAATATCATATGCATTATTTGAACAGAAATACACAATTGAACAGCATGCAGGGTTGATTAATGGCAACAGGCCATCAGGTTTGCTGGTTTGCAGGTATGACCAGGGCACATGCAACAACAGACATGCATATATTTTTGAAACAGGACAAATGTCCATGGTTAATGAAATGTTCACATACCAATATTTAGTGTTTTTTTTAATTTGCAATTATAGGGTGGGGTGGAGAGAGAAAATGATGACACATTCATAAATTATACATTGATATACATTTGTAATAGAAACACAATTAACTTGTGGGTGATACTTTCCCACTGATTCTTACTTGACTGTCATGCTAGACCTGTTACAGATACATCACTATCCTAGTTATTTTGAATTTGATCAGATACATCATCCTGCTACACTTTGATGACAGGGCAGGGGACAGCTATGGATGTTTAGTATGTCAGACAATCATTCATTCTATCTGCAAATTGCTGACTGTGATCACCATATACAGAGTTTGGCCTGAACATTCAAGAGTCAGACACACTGAAATCAGTTTGGGATGTTAAGTTTTAATTCCCACATGCATTTATTTCTGTAGAACCACACTGAAGCTTATATATTCAGGTGCTATTACTACATTATTCATTGATACATGACCCTTTCTGTCACTCTCACACATCCTGCAATTTCACAGTTCAGGTTGGTACTTGTAGGCATTGTTCACATATTAGACCTGTGGGGATTCCAACACTTTCCAGCAGCCTCACTTCTGTCATGATTCAGCATTTCAACAGGGGATATATCTCACCTGTGATTACCTCAGCTTCTGAAGCTGTACTCTTGAGACTACTGCAGGTTATACTACATTTAATTGATGGTGGGACATCTGTATTACAGCACTATTTATTTCTATCACTTATATTCCCAGTTTCACTTGCATACTGATGAACTTGTTGCAGCCCTACCTGCAGACGTTTACTTGCTGCTTGCACATTCTATTACTTTTAATCAGTACACTGCAGTGTTCTATGTGCTACACTATACTATTTATTTACAAGTACTAGGTGGGGTTACTAACCTGCATGGTGGCGCAGCCGCATCAGCCTCCGCTCATGTGCCATTCGATTCACAGAGCGGACAGCTGCAGCTGTAATACAAAACAAGTAATATTGGAATACACATCTCCTTGGTATCAGCTAGTTGAATTCCTTACATACATAAGTAAAATGTAACTTACTCAGTAGTGGGGCGTTGGGCATATCCCGGGCCTCCTGGATCCATTGGGTCAACTGGTCTTGCTTACGCCACTTCAGGTCCGCATGGTGGTGACGGACCTGCTCACCAGTGCGTGGAATGCCAGTAGCACTGGTCAGATCATGAGCCAACTGGTCCCATGCCTCCACCCTGTATGCTCCCCATGAGACCTGGCCCTGCATGAGTTGGGCCTCATGATGGTGAACTAGGAGCCAGACCATGTATCTGGACTCCTCAACGCCCCACCGCTGTGCTCGAAAGCAACGTCCCTCCCCTACTCCACTCATTCTGCCTGCAGGTGTATTCTACAATCATTTATGCTGTGTATTCCCACCTATGGGGCTTATATATGCCGATTTTCCCGCACATTTCTATGATTGGCCAGTTTAGAATTGTATCTACTTCACAGAAACTGCTTTATCATGCTCCATTTTTGTTTATATCCTATTTATATGCTATTTCTGCATTTCTAAGTGCTACAGTCATGGCTTAGTGGTTTACTACCTTGACTCTAGTGCATGGTATCCTGGGTTCGAATCTGACCACTGACTTTTAAATTTTATGACTGTCTGGAAATGACTTCAGGACCTTGTCAATCAATCATGCCAAAAGCACTTTTAAACACTTTAAAACCAGGTCTGTGCTCGTTTGTGCGGAGCTCACGCATCCGCACCGCCGGTTAGCTTGTGGGAGCGTCGCGCAAACGGTGTGCACTGGATTAAATCTTAATTGGCTAGTAACACACATGTTAAACGTAGCACAGCTAGTTGCACACAGTTTGAGCCTGTTAAACCAGTCCTTAGCTATGGGCAAGCAGTTTGCAGTTTGTGAAACACTACTTAGCTACGGGCACTCTGTCTCACTGCAGTTTAGCTATCAGTACATTTCTAAATATTTTTATTATTGTATTACTTGAAAACATATGCTCCATTTCATTCCATTTTACAAAAGGGAATACTTTTACATTTGTACAATACTGTCAGGGGCCTTTTTAGTGCTTATTTACAAAAAAAAAAAAAGGTTGTTGTGTGGGCTCGAACCTTGCCTGCCTGCTCTCAAGCCGACAACTCTACCGCTATGCTATTACTTCTTGGCTTGCTTTGCATATTTAGTTCTTATATCCTTTTCCACTTATTGCTAACTGCAGTTGCGCTAGTAGCACACCCGCGCACACGAGCGCACACAGTAGCACACATTTACGGGGTTTAAAAAAATTAAACTTTTTATTTTCATTTTACAACATCTGTTCACTTTTTACATTGCTGGTCTGTGGGGGCATGTGATGTGTAGTGTGGTTATTCACATTTCCATGGCTTCCCTCGTGGCTGTTTACTTTCAGCCATTCTAGACTTCTGGGGGCGTGTCACGGACACGCCTACTCTTACACGGACCGTGTAAGAGTTACAGTGTGATTCAGCATGCCTCATGCACCTCATGCATATGCATGACATGCTGACATCACACCGTTTAACTGCAGCCTCCGTGTAAGAGTTATAACTCTTACACAGAGGCTTCCTGAATCCTGCCCATTATTATTAGTAGATTTTATTTAGAAATTCATATTTCACAGATGTAACAGTATTACTAGTATTGATATAAAATATGGCTAAGTATCCTTTTTTCCAAATTTAAATATAATATATCTACAGCTGATACTTTCTGTTTGTTACCAACATTTGACACATGCTTTACAACAGATCTAGACTGCTCAGTTCTATACATAGCTTCATGGCATAATGGTTTTTCTATTACTCCAAAAAAAGTGTCCTTAGGATTAATTTGACAAACACACAAAAAAGATCTCTTACATTTCTCAGTGGCTATTATTTACCCATTTTATATTTGTATGTTGATCCTCAGGCTCTATCCATAAATTACTTATTGGCTTTAAGTCACATAATTGTGTTCTTATCATTTTGTTATGAGAAAAATTACAGCTATAAATCTTTTGAACTTTTATCTCTTAGATGACACCACCTGTAGCAGATACTACTTTTTAAATCTTTAAATAGTCCTGATACTCTGCAGTCTCCATGTCCATGATGGCTTTCAGTGGTTCTCTCATCAGTTGGGCTGAAAGGATCCCGACCCATTTGGCCCAGTCCTAAATCTGGAAGGTGCACTGCACATAGGTGGAAGATATGCTTGTACATCCTCTTCCATGGTTATTTGTTTTAGTAGTTTAGCAGTCCTTGTTGGAGCAAATTATTTGGCTACTACCACCATTCCTTTGACTGTAGCAGTAATGGTCTGCAGTAACAGTTCTACGATTGCCATGCTGATAAATGCACTGACATCCAGGTCTAGTGAACAGACAATGGAAAAACTCTCAGCACACACCAAAGGACAAACCCTCTAACACTAGAGAAAAGCTTTGCTCCAAATGTTCTGCTCTCTCAGGGTAGGGAAAATTATGCTCAAGACTGGTAGCTGTCCTTTTGGTAGGGAAATGCATGGTCTTAAGATTTTGGCATGGATAAAACAGTTTAAAAAGATGCCGACATATTCCACCAGTGTTGAATTATAAAGGAAGCAAGGACCACTAGTCTTACAAAATCAGAGTAGTTTATTATACACAAACATATAATCACTGGTTCTTCACAAAAGTACATGGCTTAACAAAAGTTCACAGTAGTTACATTCAATGCAGTCCCATACAGCTGGGTTACAGTCTGATTAACTCTCTCTTTTCTCTTTGTCTCTCTCTCTCTCTCTCTCTTTCTCTCAGTACATCTCAGTAGCTCTCTCTCTCTCTCTCTGTATCTCTCTCTCTCTCTCAGTACATCTCAGTAGCTCTCTCTCTCTTTCTCTCTCTGTATATCTCTCTCTCTCTCTCAGTACATCTCAGTAGCTCTCTCTCTTTCTCTCTCTGTATCTCTCTCTCTCTCTCTCAGTACATCTCAGTAGCTCTCTCTCTCTCTCTGTATCTCTCTCTCTCTCTGTACATCTCAGTAGTTTCTCTTCTGGATTTCTACAGCACGCGCAATCTCCAGCTCCCTCTGGCTGTCTCCTTTCTGGTCATCAGTCACTCTGCTGTCTCTTTTCCAGATCCTTTGTTTCTGGACATCAATTCTCCTTCAAGAAGGTAAAACAACACTCTCCATGGGATATCCTCAGCCCTCCTTTTATAAAGCATCAGTTGTTGCATTAAGTAAAACTGCTCTAGTTAATACACCAAAGTTTATCTCCGCTATTAAAATAGCATTCTCATTTAAAGTAATAGCATATTTTCTCTGTCAGTGTATCCCTGCTCTTAAAGAAAACACTTTTATTTACATTATATGCTTAAAGGAAACAACTCAATTACAATAGTAGTTCTATCTACAAACATTATACAACAATATATTATATATCTGTAGTAGTATTTGGGAGGAATTATTAGCTTAATCAACATATACCATATGCCTGCACAACCCTTTTAACACATGTTCAGTTGCTTTATCAAAAATGCCAGTAGGATCAAGGCTTGCAGAACAATGATACATTTTACTTATCTTGAAGTACGAAGGTTTTCCAGATGAATTTATTTAAAGATGCCTTCTTAAAACAAAGACCAGATAATTAAAAAAATGTTTCTGCTTTACCTAGGTTCACAGTCCTTTGCTTACCAATTTGGACAGCCTTCCTTCCTGTAAAATGATTATTTCCAAGTTGTGTCTCTGTTCATCTTTTCAGCAACAACAGTTCTGATCCTGGAAACTTCAGGTGACTCATCACTAGTTAGCAACTCTACATCCATAGTTCCTGATCCAACCTTCTTGTCTGGCCATTAAGCAATTAACTCTTTCTCTTGAGATAATATCAGGCCTCCACCTGCCTGCCTGTCTGTTAGTCTCTGTCTCTGTCTTAGGAGTCAGAGTATATCTCTCTTTTCATGTTCTGGCTCTCCCTTTTTACAAAGTTATGTGACTAGATTCTTCAGCTGGAGGCATATGCATTTGTGTGTGTGTGTGTGTGTGTGTGTGTGTGTGTGTGTGATTCTGTTCCCCGAGTGGTCCAACACCTCAGCTCCACACAACCCACAGTTGAGGGGTACTATACTTATATATGTGGTAGAGCACACAGATATACACACACACACACACACACACACACACACACACACACACACACACACACACACACACACACACACACACACACACACACACACACCAGAATATTTGTGACATTTGTTTCTAGAGAGTAGCTTCATGACTGCAGTATTTTGCTTAAACATTGCATCCATTTAAAAAAGCAATATTTCATGTATTAATTTACACAGTCAGTACTTTATTCATGGCTAGTAAAGTATATTGCATTATCCAGTTATTCGTGCAAGCATGGTGTAATATACTACTACTACTGCTACTAATAGTAGTAATAGCAATAGTAATAATAATAATAATAATAATAATAATAGTAACAATAATAATAATAATAATAATAATAATAATAATAATAATCACTACAAAGCTGCTTTTTAGTTTTAGATGTCAGGCATGTAGGTATCCCAGTCAAAGGGGAAATGCTGCAAGAAACTTTAATTCTGCAGCCCATACCTCTCAACCTCTTGACATAACAAATATGGACAAAGCCTACAATAATAGGGGGACAGAGGCCCAAAAATGGTGACAGATTTTAAATGTTGCTCTTATAAACTTAGAAAGCTGCTAGAATATCAGGATTTATGTTTGCATACATTTTTCCGAAGGATATGAAGTATGAAAGTCAAATTATTTATTCATTATTTAGTGACTTCGATCCTTAGTGATTTGCTAGAAGACCACAGACCTTACGATGAACAGACCAAAGATTTAAACAAAAATCTGGACATTCTGCAGAAATCTGCAAAGTTGAGAGGTATTCTGCAGTCTGCAGATTACTGGTAAATGCAAAAAGATCTGTTAACTGAAAAAACTACTTAACAGGTGGGCTAAACTTCCTTTCACAGTAGAACTGCAAAGTTACTAAACTTGAATAATTTCATAATCTCTAGGGATGTCTTGACTCCTTTACAGAAGCTCTGTTTTGTTTTGTTAATATGTTTTTTTTTTTTTGCAGTAGTGGATTATGTTGAGTCTGGACTAGAATCAGTATTTTTCGGCATCCTGAGGAATAAAGTACATCTCCATTAATTTGAGGTTTCTCTAAATTTAATGCATCACCATGACTGCTTCAATGAACAGCCATTGTCTTTACTTATAGGAAGCCATATTCCATCATCTGAAGCATTTATGACACATAAAGCTATATTGCAGTATGCTGTGATGATGCACGCTTCTTAAAAGCTGCATTTTGTGTGGCATTTTGATGAATTACACAGCCCAGGGAATGAGATTAAGTATTTTATACTGATATTAGAGGGGATGTGTTTTTTGAAATTTCTTTTTGGCAATGTGCAGACTTTAATCATAAGAACAACGAATATGTTTAAGCAACTACAGGGAAACACATACATATTTGGTGTAATTTTTCTTACCTTTTCTATACAGTAGTCCATACATAGAGCTTATTAAAATGGTACTTCATCTCAAATATACTGACCTGCCTGTTGTTCATCAGCAGTCTAAATAATGTACAATATTTATTGAAATAAATATTTTTGTGAAAGCAAGAACACATTTTAAGCAGAAGCAGAGATTTTCAACACTGCTCAATAGGACTTGACATATTTATAAAGAGCAGAAAAATATTTTGAAATGGCAAATGTCAGTAAAAGAAATACTGACTTACATATACCTCTTGGTGACTGCATCTAGAGACATAAGAATTTATGTGATGATCATTTCAACAGAATATGGAAGGTTTCAGCTGAAAACACATACTCATATTTAATTTATGTATTCATTTATTTGCTAGAAGTTAGAAATCTGACTTTCTAACTACTATGCAATATTCACATGGTTGCCTAACCCCTATACATACTCATACAATCTTTTCTGTTTTAAATATGAGAAACAGATTCTAACTGCCAACAAAAGAACCAATAAGCAGCTTAGCAGTGTATATACATAATTTTGTTCTTAAGTTTAATGGCTGATACTTTTGCTTACATCATTCATGCTGTACACCAGCCTTCCAAAAATGGTGGGAGAAGCTAGCAATGGCTTACCATACACTTAAGAAACAAGCCATACAATGAAGCTGAATGGAACCATCACTGCATGTCCGTGAGAAAGTAGACCAGATGGGGTTCAAATGCAAGATCAAGCTCATCACCAGTTTGGCCACAAATTCCTCTACCTTTAAACATGTCCCTTAGTATCCCCTGCAGCTGACCTTCTCACAGATCTTAAAATAAGCATTATCCCATGCAATGGCTTTGAATCCTCCCTCCCCAAGGTTCTTAGATGTAAAGATAAAAAGTCAATTAGAACTCTTCAGAATGACAAACATGGTGATGGGATTGTTATATTCCAAATAAAAATTATGGAAAAGAAATCATGACAAACGTTTCACGCTCAAAAGTGTGCATATGGATTAAGCTGATAAGACTAATTTGCTTAAGTAACCTATTGCTGTGCATGTATTTTTAGCAGGCATTGTTATGAGATATTTAAGAAAATAAAACAGGAAAAACGAACCACTGCAGCTAAAGAGTCTCCAGTTAAATTGTTGAATATAATGTTAGAAAAACAAACTTTAGACTCTCCACGACCAAAGATAAAATTGTGAAAATTTTATTTATAACGGTGGTAAGCGCTTCCGCATATCTCCTGATACGCTTCCTCAGAACATATACATCATAATGAACCTTAAGCTTATATAGTAAAAAGAAGTCTCATTATTCAATACATTAATCAATCTGCAATTCAATTATGCAATTATGCAATTAACTAAAAGCATATTTGTTATCATTAAACGGACAAAGAGACCCGTAAATCTTTTTAAGCCTTCTTGTCAAATATACTACATAACATGCTTTCATAACTTTTTAAAACAAAATACTATACAGCTAATATATGCA
Source organism: Protopterus annectens (assembly GCF_019279795.1). Taxonomy (NCBI): domain Eukaryota; kingdom Metazoa; phylum Chordata; order Ceratodontiformes; family Protopteridae; genus Protopterus; species Protopterus annectens. The sequence continues at coordinate 100,375,934 of NC_056726.1, forward strand.
TTTTTCTTAAACATACATCAGAACTCTACTTAAAGAGAGAAATTCATTATTAAAATGCTTGCTTTATATTATTTATAAAACTTCATATTTAAAACAAAACAAACAAGCTGTTTAATTGTTTGAACCTACTACATATGTAACCTTCTAAACACTTTATGTGACTTGGAAAAATTGTCATAAGCACCACAAAAACGTGTATAAAACATACCTTATTACTTTTTATAAAATATGTATAGATATGGAAATTAAATGCCAATATAAATAACTTAATTGATAATTAATAATTAATAATATTCAATAACATTTAGAAGTGCCTATGGTCACATTTAAAGACCTGAAACTAAATCAGATCTCCATTATATGTGTGCAAATACTTAAAATATATATAAATTTATAAAAGCTCAATCTACTAACATAAAGCAATCTGACATATAAAGCTTAAAATGTTTTATACTGTATATAAAGTGTCAATAGTGCTAAACTAAAATTAAGAAAATGCTACGTCAGGTCATTGCATCTGGAAGTAATACATATTCTTTAGTGCACAGCAAAGTCAGCAATTGATTTAAATAGTGTAGGAATAGAACCTACAGCTTTCTTCTCCAGAGGTGGGTGAGCTGAAAATAGAACCCACAGCCTTTTTCACCACAGGCAGACGTGCTACCTGTTGTACCACTGACACTGCTCTCTGTGCATTCATTACTTACAGTCTAACATGAACTGCTTGGTACATCCTGTAGGTTTAGTGAAAGACAATTAACAGTTTTCCGTTTAATTTTGTTTCTTCAAGAGGTGGGCAACACAAAAGCAACTGATAGTTTTTGGGTTAAAAGCTGGGTAAATTTCTGATCCACTCTGTCTTAATACACTTAACATTGCTTCACTCCACCATATTCACATCCCTCATGCCATTACATTTATACAGCTGTAACTCCCTCCCACATGCACCATCATTTCTCACTTAAGATTTATCAACCTACTGAATCTCATTACTCCAGATAACTGGAGTGGCACCCTCTACACCTATATTAATTGTAACTTAACTGCAGATTTATATATATATATATATATATATATATATATATATATATATATATATATACAGAAGTTGCAGAAATGGTTCGACCACCATGTGCACGCCAAAATTATAATGGCAAACTATATATATATATATATATAGATAGGTATGTATATGTGTGTGCGTGTGTGTGTGTGTGTGTGTGTGTGTGTGTGTGTGTGTGTGTGTGTGTGTGTGTGTGTGTGTGTGTGTATATATACATATATATATATATATATATATATATATATATATATATATATAGAGAGAGAGAGAGAGATATATATATATATATATATATATATATATATATATATATATATATACTCCTCACTAGTACATCGGTTTATTTCCTTCACTTAACTACTGTCATACTTTACCCCTCTTTCTCTCACTATTCCAGATGTACACACAACTTTCTCACCTCTATCTGCTAACTTCTCTGTTCAACTAAATCATTGTCATCATCTCTCTTTTTCCCATTTCCATATGGGTTAGGTATTGCATCAGCTGTCACCACTTCTGTGTTCAATTAAATGGCTGTACCAAACTTCCATTTCTTTCTAACTAGCATAATTATCTTTGCAAAACTTAACTCTAGCCCAGTGCAACTCTACCATTCATACTACCAATTTAGTCCACATATATCACCTTACCTGCACTTAGTTTGCCAACCTACAATTGTCTTAGCCAAAACTAGTTATATCTAATTATAATCTCAAAAGACAGGCACAGCAGATCAACAAGAGATGCTTATTTTCACTCCACAAACAAACCTCGCACAAAAATACCAAAAACAATAACGCTGCTACAGTTCTCAGTGCGTTTTCGTCGACATGCACTTCATCAGAAAAGCTAAACAGTGCTCAGTGTGCTAAATTTATGTCAGATGTTATTTGAATCTACCAATGGTGTCTCCTAACTAATTAAAATGTTAATACATTCAGTTAACATCCTTGTTATTGAAATTACAGATTTCTTAACAAAATCAAAGAATAGAAAAATAAATTAATACTTGTTGAATGTTTTATACAATAGTTCAATACATTTAAATACTTAAAAGAACATTAAAAACCAAAAAATAACACTCAGTATATATATATATATATATATATATATATATATATTTAAATATTTAAATACATAAGGATATTCAACACAATTAGTAACACAATATCACCATCTAGTGGTGAATGAAAAACTTTACAGGCAAGAATACATAGTAAAAATGTATATAAATACAAATAAATATTGTATGCTCTAAAAACCATTTTAATTAATACATAAAAAATGTACCTGTGTGCAAACTGTTTGAAAAACATGTAAAAATGTATGTATGAAAAATATTAAAATGTGTATAAAAAATATATGAAAAAAAAAAAATATATATATTTATTATTGTATATATATATATATATATATATATATATATATATATATATATATATATATATATATATATATATATATATATATACACATTCTAAAGACATGCGTCTGGAGCATTTCTCCCTGGGTCTCCGCTGAAAACAGGATCTGTGGAACCTAGTTGGACTTTCCCGGTCAACAAATGTTAAATAAATAAAATAATAAAAAATAAAAAAAATATATATATATATAAGTACAACTGATGTATGGGTGAGTGGTTAGAACTTGGCTGATCTCAACTTTAATACAGGTTTTAGAAAGATCATTTCATTTAAACCTGTGTGACTGCTAGCCTCAAGCATTAATTGCCAAAATAACTCTCTGTATTCTAAAGAGGCCTCCCAGGGGCCACCCCTGGGATCGGGGGGTAGTACCTCTATGATGAAGAATAGGAATTTTGCAGATTTACATGTTAACGTATGTTTAAACAAAGCATTGTTACTGTTTTCCTTCCTTACATCATATAGGTGCTCATACACCCTTCGTCTCAGCTTTCTCTCGGTTTTCCCTATATAAAAGGAATCACATGCCTCACACGTCACCATGTATACCAAACCACAAGTATTGCAATTTGCAAATCCTTTAGTGGTGATAATTTTGCAAATCCTTTAGTGGTGATAATTTTGCCTCTACTTTTCAAATATATTTTCTCACCTTCATTGATGTTGACACAGTAATGACAGCTTCCACATTTATGTGTACCCAACTTGTTTGAGAGATGTCTGACCTGTTTTCCACCCTCAAGTATGTTCTTAATAGGGTCATAGGTTCATAGGTAGGTACTAGGCTATTGGCCCTAGGGCCTATACAAGCCTAGCCAAAAAGGTACCCTGGCTTTCACCACCCAAGAAAATTATTTTCCTGTGCCCCTGTCAAGCAGAGCCATGGAAGTGATCGCCGGTGTGAATTTCCTATTACCCATCCAATCATCAAGATTTTTCTTGAAGAGTGCTAATGAGGAGCTCTGTTTGACATAGATAGGTAGTCTGTTCCAGAGTATGGGAAGTCTCTGGGACAGGAATCTATCCCTCCAGCATGTTCTGTTTATTGTGGTGACAAGGTTTAGGTCCCTAGAGCGTGTAGCTCAGAGGTATTGGGATTTCTTTAAGTGGAGCATGTCCAACAGCTCTGGGTTTGACATAGCTTTGTATGTTAAGCAGAAATTGCCTCTGAGTAGGCGATATGCAACGGAGTAAAGTTGGAGTTTTTTGAGACGGTCTGCGTAAGGCATCTGTTTGAGGCCAGTAATCCTCTTTGTGAGGTATTTTTGTGGCCTTTCCAGTTGTTGTAGATGTCTTGTGAGGTACATACCAAAAGGGGCGTTGTACTCTATAATGGGTCTAATGAGTGATGAGTAGAGGGGAAAAATGACCTCTTTTTTTCTGGATGAGAAACCTTTTGTGATGAGGTGTGCCGCGTAGAAGGATTTCCTGACCACTGTGGCAATGTGATTATCAAAGGAGAGACTACTGTCCACCTGTGTCCCAAGGTCTCTTATCACTCTTTCAGTGTTAAGCAGACTACCGCTTATGAGGTAGTTCATGGGTACAGAGTTTTTACCAAAGGGGATGACAATGCACTTTTTGGCATTGAGCTTGAGACCATGTCTTTGACACTAGGCATCTGTCTCAGTGAGGCCCTTTTGTAGGATGTCCACATCGTTAGGAGTTTCAATTATGGCTCCTAGATGGCAGTCATCTGTGAATTTAGTTAGCCAAAGACCTTCTGTGTTAGCCTGTACTTCAGAGAAGTAGATACCAAACAGGAGACGACCCAGGACTGAACCCTGTGGTACTCCACTTGTCACTGGTCTGAAGTCTGATTTGGAGTCTGCTACTTTCACGGTGTGGGTTCTTTCAGTAAGCAAGCTGGCAACCCATCTTGTGACATAGGGATTTATACCTAGTTTAGTGAGTTTGCCTATAATTCCAGAGTGGGGGATGGTGTTGAATGCCTTGGCGAGATCTAGATAGGCTGTGTGAACCAGCTTACCCTCATCTATGGCTTTGGTGACTACTTCAAAGAAGTCTATCAGGTTTAGGAGACATGATCTGCCTTTTACAAACCCAAACTGTGTGGGGTCCAGAGTTTGGAGATCTCCAATGTCTTTGTTTATGAATTCCATGATGATACGTTCCATGGCCTTGCAGACGAGGCTCGTCAGGCTAATGGGGCAGTAGGTCCTGGGGTCTGTTGTGGCCCCCCCCCTTTGTGGAGTGGAATAACTGTCATGGTGCACCATTCAATGGGTACAAAGCCTGAGGTGAGGCTATGATTGAACGTGGTACTTAGGTGGGGGTGCCACTTCATTCTGTAGTTCATGTAGAAGGCAGCCTGGGATGTTGTCAGGTCCCATGGATGCTGTGTTTGTGGCTTTGGAGAGTGAAGTTTTTACCTGTGCAGCCATGATTACAGGAACTTTGCATTCTTCTGGTATAAAGATGGGCCCTTTAGGGGGTGAGAGGGGGGTGAAGTTAGCACTGAACCTGTCTGCCAGTATGTTGGCAATGTCAGTTGGTTCTGTATATTTAGTGCATTGTGCTGTAACTCAGAGCAGAACTGAGTGTTGCCATTGAGATTTTTGACATAGCTATAGGTTCATAGGTTCATAGGTTTCTAGGCTATCTGCTGCCGAGGGGCATTACAAAGCCTAGCCCATGGTTTTGTGGCTTCCACCACCCCTTTAGTGGGAACTATACCCATTATTTTTTTGTGCTGTGTCGAAATGTGACACTGAGGTAATAGGGTATCCTATCTATCTATCCTGCCATCTCCCAAGTTTCTTTCTCTTGAACAGGGCCAGCCAGGTGCTCCTCTCACATGATTTTGTTCCACAGCATAGGTTCCAGTGGGTGGGTGATGAATCTATCCTCATCTATCCCCTAATGTGTAATATTAATAGCGTGTAGTCTTTAAGTCTCCTCTTGGATGGGCCTCTGATTTTTCTTTTTTTTTGAGGTGTGATCATCATCATTCATCTTTGCATGGTTTTGGCATGTTATTTTGGTCAAGCGGTCAGGTCTGAGCGGCGAGCGACTGAATAGATCAGCTGTTCTTTCAGTCAGGCAGCATAGGATGAGACCCTTTTCCTTTTTTAACTTTTGTGGCCTCCTTTTGTCTGCTCTCCAGCTGCTGCAAGTACATCAGGGGCATTGCCATCAATGGGAATCATTGATCATGATGAGTGATGAGATCTGATGAGAATGACCCCTAGGATCTAGATTGATCTCCTTGAGAATCCCTTCATGATAAGGTAAGCAATGTAGAAGGTCTTCCTGACTACTTTACTACTATGAAGACATTCTAATGTCCACCTGTATCAACCTGGGTCCCCAGTCCCCTGAACTCTCTTTCTGTGCTCTTGCTGTTGGGTGCTACCTATTTGGTACTATTAAAACTAATGTTTTTCCTTATTTTTGGCATAATTTGGACTATCATTTTGGAGGCCCGTTTCTGGCTGGCACTGTGGCTCCCTTTTCTGTGATCTGTGTTCTGTTCTAGATCTTCTACTATGTTGTGGTTGCAGGCTTCTGCAGTGCTTGTACTCATAAACCCTGTGTGCCATTTTGTCCTGGTTTGCTTCTTGCCAAATGAGAGTGGGATGCCAGAACAAACAACCACCTGGGACAGACTTGCCCTGTGACAGGGCTTGTGGCTGGCTTTGCCAGCAACTCTGACCCTGTGGGTTCTGTCCTCAGCCGCTTTGCATAGCCATCTTGTGATGTATGGGTTAACATTTAAGCTGATGATTTTCAATGATACCCGAGTGGGGTATTGTATCGTAAGAGCCTTAGCCAGGGCCTGGTGTAATGTATTTCTTGCCCTCATCAATGGCTTTGCTCATCAATGGCTTTGAAAAAACAGTTTAAAAAAGTCAACAGTTTTTAAAAGGCAAACTGCCAAATATATAATGCTTTGTGGTTGTCTTTAGAATCAGTGGCAATTTTGTTTTCATAACTAGCTTTGGAGGATTTGGAGGGATCTCAGCTTCTTACTGAGGCTGACCAGGGAGTTCCTCCAATCGTGGAATTTTACTCTTTTTTTGCAACAGTTTCTTTCTTCTGTTGTAGAGTTTGTTTATGGCAGAAGACCACCAGATTGGCTTCCTTTTTTTGGAAGATAGCATCTTGGTCCTGTTAAGGATAGCACAATCCATTCAGTTGTGTAAGTGCTTATAAAGTGCATTTGTGTAGGATTCAGCAGTCGTATCTCTATTGTCCATCTGCATGGGTGTCGTGAAGTTTGCCACTTCTGTCTTAAGAAGCGTGAAGTTGGCTTTGGAGAAATTTTTTACATTTGTTTTCCTAATGGGGGGTGGGAGCGGGATGTGGATGTCTAGGGTGATTAGCTTGTGGTCAGATCTGACCAACGAGGAGCTGACCTCTGGTGTGGAACACTGATCACCTATGTTGGTGATGACCAGGTCTAGGATATTGCTGCCCCTGGTGGGGATGTGGATAAGTTGATCCAAAGCATTGGAATTGATGATTTCCAGAAAACGTTGAGCAAAAGAGTTGGTACATGAGTAGTTTTCCCAGTTAATGGTAGGGTAGTTGAAATCACCCATTATTAGAGTGTTGGGTTGTACCTTAATATTTTCCAGTGCAGCAAGAAAAGAGGAGTGGGAATCCTGGAGCATGGTGGGGGGTCTGTAGCAAGCTACAATCTGGGTTGCAGTTTTGCACAGAGTTAGTTGAACTTGGATAATCTCAGATGCATTATGCTGAGCAACTAGCTTGGAGGTGTGGATATCCTTAATGAATATGGACATGCCTCCACCTTTAGTGTTTCAGTCCGGGTTTGGTGGCCGAAAGGTGTGGTATGAATTATAGCCTGGTAATGCAGGGGGGCTCTCTGGAGCTTTGAACCAGGTCTCTGTCACTGCACAGATGTTAATGTTCTCTATTTTAAGGAGTGCCTCGAGTGAGTGCATTTTGAGGTTTAGACTTCTAGAATTGAGTAGCATTACCCTCAGATTTTGCTTGCTTGTACCTGTTACGGTGGTGAATTTGTCATTTGAACCTTGCCTAAAAAAGGCACTATAGGGGTGGCAAGAGCCTTTGCCAGTAACCGGAATCCCAAGGGTGACAGGTGCAGGCCATCTCTGGCAAAGCAGCATGGTCTGTCAATCATGTCATCCCAGGCAAACAGATACTGGATTCCCTTAGAATGACACAAGAAGCTTAGCCAATTGTTAAAGTCAATTATTTTGTCCTTATAATGTGGTGTCATTCTGGGTGATGGCAGGATGCTACTCAGGGCTAGGGTCATACCTGCCTGGGCTACAAGATCAGAGAGCTCCTCCATGTCTCTTTTCATGTAGTCCAGGGAGGTACGTCTCAGGTCAGGTCATTCACACCAACATGGACAATGACAGAGTCATATTTGTACTTGTTGTGGAGTGACCTGAGTACGTGTGTTATGTGGCAGATCCTGGCACCTGACAGGCAGCTGACAGTAACTTTTTCCTTGTTTCTCCTTGTTGAGTGGAACATCAGTGTGCCTGACTATAGAGTCACCTATGACTAGAGTGTTGGGTACGTTATGCCGTATGGGCTGTAGTTGAGTGGCACACTGAGTATGTGGGCTATGTGTCATTTGGGTTGTGTTAGGTCCTTTTGTGAATACAACTTTTAAGGGTTCTTCAAAGTTCAGATTCAAATCTGAAAAACTGGCAAACCTATTCCGCTCGTCATTAATAATATTTTTAACTATGTTGGTTTCGCCTTTGAAAGTAATAGTCAAAGCTGAATTGTAGTGTTTTATATATACTGGAGAATTGTTTTTAGTGTTGGTGTTGCCAAAAATTTTTGTTGAATTCCCCAGGATAGGCAAAAACCTTGTGGTCCTTGCTGTTTTAACTTCTTGTATCAGTCTTTCTAACAAATCATCGAAACATACTTGCAATAAATTCATATTCTATCTGGAAATCTGTCTCGTCTGAGGTCATCATGATAGCTCTTACTTGCTGACCCTTGACAATTGCCTTCTTTTGATAAGGGGGGTGAGAACTAAAAAAAATGCAAGTAGGTGTTAGAAAAGGTCTCTTTCCTATAAATTTTAGATTTCAACCCCTGATTTGTTCTCTGTATGCTCACATCTAAAAAACTAAGTTGGGAACTGTTTATTTTGTAAGTAAATTTTTAGAAAATCAGTAGTATGTGAGACATATTCGTAAAACTCAAGAAACTGGTCAGCAGTGCCATTCAAAAAAAGACAAATGTAGTTCAAAAAACGACCATAGTAATTTCACAAAATTTTGAAATGGGAATTGAAAACGAATTTATTTTCCCAACTGAGTAGTATAAAGTTGGCATATAAGGGGGCACAATGTGCACCCATGGCTACACCCTTTAATTGTCTGTAATACTCACCCTGAAAGTATATAAAATTGTTTTTCATAATTAAGTCCATAAGAATCAAACAAGTATGAAACTTGTTAAAGGAAATGGAAATTTGACTCTCCAAAAATTGCTCAAACCATAAAAGACCTGTTTCATGGGAAATACAAGTAAATAGGTCCACCACATCCAAATAAATAAAAAATGGGGTATTTGTTTTCTGTAGGGCATCAATGTGTTTCAAAAAATCCCACGAGTCTTTTAAAATGCTGGAATGTTCCAATATAAATGGCTTCAAGTGGAAGTCAATATATTTGGCTAGGGGGGCTGTCAAAGAGCCCTCTACTGTAACAATGGGTCTAAGAGGTGGGTCCAAATGGTTCTTGTGGACCTTGGGTATACCAAAAATAGAAGGAATTTTTGGTTTCTCAACTTGTAAATAGTTGTAAGTTTCTAAGTCAATAAGCCCCTCAAGAAGTAAGTCGTTAAGCTATATTGAAACTTTGTTTTCGCAATGTTAAACTCATTCAAGGACACTCTTTCATATGTATTTTCATCAGTCAGCATGTTTAGCATTTTGACTTCATAGTCTATTTGGTCCATCAGAACCACCCCTCCTCCTTTATCAGGCTTCATGACTCTGAGATTCTTGTCTATTCTACAAGAATCAATGATGTTGAATTCATCCTTTGTGAGATTGGGGGGTACTTTGTTAAATTTAAGCTCATCTCTAAGATGCTTCTCTAAAACATTTTCAAAGTTTTTGAGCTGTGGATGTAACGGTGGGTTAAAAGTACTCTTTTTCTTTAAAATACTACTACTCCCTTTTATCTAATCCATTAAAGAGTATCTCAAAGTTCTTTTGTCTCACAAACATTTTAACATCCATCAATAAATCAACCATGTTGGCTTTGACCCTGGGAATGTAGGTAAAACCTTTGGAAAACAAACTGAAAGAACTCTTCTAGTCACAGAGAATAATTTAAAGTATTGGTATTAGATGCTGTCAGACAATAAAGTAAAAAATTTAGACTTCTTAAAGCAAGAATTTGATTTGAGAGAAACACGTTGGTTAGAGATTCAGACTTTTAGACAACATCTTGCTAACAAACTTGACAATGTCTTTAACAGTTAAAGAATCTGTCCCAATACTGATTGACTACTTGATACTAAATTTACAACAAAGGGTTTCTGATAAAGGTAAACTCTCACACATACATAAAATTATTAGAGATGAAACCTATTATAGTTCAGATAATTACTGGAATTATTTCAATTCCATTAATGGTGAATTACCAAAACAACAAGATAAACAATATATATTGGAATCTGCTTATAAAACTACTTCTTCTATTAATTGGAGACTTTATACCTGGACATTTTTGCATAGATCTTTCTATACACCCCTAATGATGAAAAAAATAAACAAAGATAACATATGTAAGAGATGTACTGTAGAAATAAATGCTGATTGGGCACATATGTTTTACGATTGTATAAAACTGAAGGAATATTGGATGTTAATCAATGATTTCTTGCAGGCTCTTTTTACAGATAATTTCATAGTCTCTAAGTCACTTATATTATTTAACACCCCTGTTCCTAAATGTGTTAAAAAAGTTAAACTTCCTTTATTATGGTCAATTCTAGCAGTGGCTAGAAAAATAATAACCAGAAACTGGATTTCAGATACTCCTCCTTCATTTAATGAATTTAAAAATGTTATGATTGAAGTGTGTCATATGGAACTAATGACAATAAAGTCAAGAACCATTAGGAAAACATCTTACTATAATATATGGGATACCTTACAAAACTTGTTAAAACAGTCTTAGTTTTATTAGTAAGATGTTACAGTTTAATTAATTGATTTAATTTAGAGTGGATGTCTTTGTAAATACTTTAGTTGTTTTATTAAATGTTATAATTGTTTATATGTTAACTGCTTGCATAAGATTGTCATAATATTTATTTTGTATGTTAAAACTAATAAACTTGTTTAAAAAAAAAAAAGAAATAAAATGTGTAATCCCAGTATGGTTTTATGCCTGGAGAGTCTGTTAAAAGTTGCTGCAGTCAATTAATACATTCTATATAGATGTCCCCTGCAGTCACTGCTATTGGGTTCTATTCCAATGCCTACCAACCAAGGCATTACAGCTGTTTAGCGTCTGTACTACACACATACATGTCTCTCAAGTGTCATAATTTCATGTTATGTAATCTGATAGTGTGTAATCCGTCTGTCACAGGATTATCATGGAAATGATTACCTAGATTGCAAAGTATCACAAAATCAGCCCACAGAAGACATTGGTAGTTATATAGGTCTACCTTATCTGCAAGTGTTCTATGTAGCTGTGTATCCACAGTTGTTACTGCTTGGCCCATCGTGTTGCATGCAAATAGCTTGAGAGGTATGTACATGCTACATCAGCTATAGGAGACGTGTAGTCACTGTACACATAAAGAAAATACAGACCCATAGAGTAGATAGTAGTATTGTTGTCAAGGAAATAACTGGAAATGTTACTGATAGACTCTTTTTCTCCTCCTCCCATCTTCATGTATTTATTATTGTTATTCATTGGTTATGGTTTATTGTTAACATATATTGTTACAATAAGTATATTTTGGGGCATGTGTTTTATTATTGTTTTGTTTTATAATGGTTGCATGTTAACGTATCTTGTTACATTACCTATTTTGTTGGTGTTATGCTGTAACTGTTACTGGCATGCTGTTTACATACTGACTGTTTTGTTATTTACCGTTGTGTTTCACATAATATGCATTGATATGTAATTGGGTTATTTTTGATGTTCTGCTATGCTGATATTACTAACAATGATTTGTTCACAACTAACCAATACTTATTGCTATACCTCCTTTACCACAACGCATCAGGGTAGGCTGGTTCCGGCTATCCACCTATCTTGTCTCTGGCTATGCCACCAGGTCCATGAAGTAAGGGCATTCTCCCCAAGACCAGGAATTGTGCAATCTTGCACATCCTGTCAATCAGTTGCTTAGTTGATCATATGCAGTTGATTAAACAGCTGTCTACCACACATGCACTTGATGTAATAGAGTGCTCCCATATATATATATATATATATATAATATATATATATATATATATATATCTCGAGAGAGATAGAGACAGTTATACATAGATATGTATTTACAGGTATACATATATACATATGTGTGTTTGTGTGTGTGTGTGTGTGTGTGTGTGTATATGTGTATATAAATATATATATATATATATATATGTGTGTGTGTGTGTGTGTGTGTGTGTGTGTGTGTGTGTGTGTGTGTGTGTGTGTGTGTGTGTGTGTTTTAAGCAAAGAGGTTTAACATGAGTGCAAAGCTGTATGAATGAAATAGCATGCAATAAAAAGTTGATATAAGTATATAAGAGATGTCATAAAAAATTAGTTTCACACTGTTTAGTATTTGATGATACAGTGTTGTATTAAAATTAATTTAGTTTGGTCTGATTTGATTTCATCAGACTTGTCAAGCTGAGATGTGATCATCTGTTATGCATCCTTTCTTTTGGACTTACATTTTATAAAAGCATATTGCTTTATTATGTTAGAGCTAGTTAATTTCAATGTTAGTTTTAACTTCTTCTGCTAATTATTTAGTTATACCAGCAACTTTTATTTTACCATCCACAGAATCCATCAGTGCAATGTTATATCACCAAAAAGTTTTGTTTTGTTTATATTTTCTTGACTGGGTTAGCCCTACTTGGTGTGGACGATTTTCATTGAGTACTCAGAAATAAATGTAGAGTAAAACATTATAGTCATATGACAATATACATGCAAAGTAAAAAAGTAAATAGGGCCAGGGTCAGAAAACATTGCTATAGCCTGCTAAGCGAATCTGTGGGATGAGCAGCCAAGTGCAGGGAGTTATTATTCAGAAAATGTAGCTATACAATGTGACCAAATTATGTGGCTGGTTATGTTATATGCTAATGACTGTAGAATAAAGCACTGTGAATGATAAAGAGGAAAATAAAGCATGGTAGAGTGATGGAGAAATGTTTAAAAAACTATGCAGCAATGCTGTACCTGCCTTAGACTTGAACTTGGCCATATGCCAGTGTTTTACGAGTACATAATGCAAATACAGGAATTGATGCAGCCATTGAAAATGTGTAGCTGCAGGAGGCTGCATTGGCTGATGGTGCACAATATCAACATGTAAAACAAATATGTAAGTCTGTCTGTCTGTCTCTCTCTCTCTCTCTCTCTCTATATATATATATATATATATATATGTATGGGTGCTAGTAAAATAGTAAACCACATGTTTGGTCAACAGCTGTAGTGACATGAGTCGGTGCAGAGCTGACCTTCTTAATTGATAGGAAGATGAAGTTTAAAAACAATCATTACTTTTGCACTGTGAGTATAAAATCTGTTAACAAACCAAATGTCGTTTCAATACATGGCACCATCCAACTTGTCATTATGTCCTTTTTGTATCTGCAGCCCCTGCAGAGACTGAAAGGAATAGGGAGATGCACAGGAGCAGACTAGAGTGCCTAAGAGATTGCAGCAGTGAGTATGCATGCTGTTGGGAAAAATGTTTCTGTTTACACACTAGCAGTTGCAGCCAATAAAAATAAATCCATGTAACATTTACATAGCATTACCAAATGCGTCAGGAATGCCATAGCTCAACTGTAGTAGTATGGTTGTGCAATGTTAGAAGTGCCCTTCTGCAGGCCTTTTCCTGTGCAGGTGGATAAGTGCATCATTATGTTAAGTCTATGAGCACTGAGATTGTTAGGATGGCTGTGGGTTCAAACACTGCAAAAAGAAAAAAAAAGTTATGTTGTCATGGCAAAGTCTATTTTCCATTCAACTAATATGAATGCACCACTACAAGATCATTATATGAAATATCCATATGTAGTACTTTGCTGAACATTTCAAAATATAAAGAAGAATCACCTCTCCCTTATCTATCACCTGTGCTGGACATATTTATTGTGTGATCAGAATATTTATTATGCATATGCACAGTTTTAATATCATCAAAACTCAAATGGCATCAATGGCCATAAGCAGAGATCTATTGCTTTGAGAAATATCTCCTGCAGTTAGAATTCTCTTATGTCAGACTGAACATGAGGATGGCTTCTGCTTTAGGGACTTGCCCATATGGTATAATCATACAAACAGGCTGATGATGTACCTAATTCCTAGTATTAAACGCTTATTATGCTTTCTTTTCATCATTATCAACATAGCTAAAAATGCAGTAATCATTGTTTTTGTACTTCCCCCAACCACTTTCTTTTCTTTTTTTGTACATTTATTTTGTTATTATTTTTTATTATTTGTTTCTCTCCATTTTTGTTGCTATCATATGCATCAGTACAGCAACCTGCACCTAGCCTGGTAAAGGCCTGTTGTTCCCATCCGTAGATGGCAGCAGTAGTAGCACCACCACAATCAGCACCAGAAGCATCAGCACATCTAAGTCCCAGCCTACCACACCTGCCTCCAGACCTCCTACATGCACCACCTACATCAGGCAGCCCTGCACCAGAGGCTGGCACAGTAGTACCTGCCAGTGGTAATGCAAGTGGAAGTGACACCTGGCAGGAGTTGGCAGAGCTTGTGGGGGAGATAATTGACAGGAGTTTGGCTACTTGCATGGGCCACATGGACACTATGCACTGGTGACTCTTTACGTCACATCTCTGTTCAGTGCTGACTCTACCTTCAGAGGCAGAACCCAGTGGTGATGGCTCCCAGGGTGATGAGTAATCTCCCACTGGGTATAAATTAGCAGAGACTGCATCTTTGAACACCCACTCCTACTCCCCAACCCAGTATTTCCCTTCTTTTTGTGTCTGTGTTGATCCCCATATGTTGCAATGCCAATAGTGCAACAGGTAGCACACTCACCTTTGATGCAAGAAGGCTGTGGGTTCTATTTCCCTGCCAGTCGGATGGATTTTTGAAATGGCAATGCAATATAAGAGTTGTGCTGCACTCTGGAGTGTGCCATCTTTTGGATGAGATGTTAAACAAAGGTCCCTTCTGACTGAGTTGGTGGTAGCTCAGTGACATATAAAGGATCTCATGGCACCTATCAAAAAGAATAGAGGTCCTTTATTATTTACATATTATGCATTATTTACAATTATTTACATCCTTTTCCACTAATCTTTTATCATTTTCTTAACATTTCATTTCATTCTCTTAATTTCCATTCATTGTCTAAGCCCCACCCCTTTTCCACAACCATAATTGTATTTGTTATATCTCTGAGAATATCAATTTCCCATTAAATGTTAACTCATTCAGTATTTTACTCCATATAGTCCATATTATATAAAACATCTTACTGTTTATTTTTTTTTTAAATTCCCCTTTTTATTGCTATATTAACCACAGCCCAACACATCCATATTTCTATCCTGCATTTGCTTAATCCCTTCCAAAATATTGGTTTTGCATAGTTTTTCCATTAATTTCTTTACCCTTTTATATTAAAAAACAAAAACAAAACAAAACAAAAAAAACGCAAGTTTTGTTGTTCCAACTTCACCGAGCTAATTGATTTTCTCTCTTCTATATTTATTTGGCATATTTGATTTCACTGGCATTTTTATTAACAATCTCCATAAGATGTCTCTTCATTCTACACATTTCATACAGCAGTCTAATCTCAGTACTATGGCTTTTCTTTTTATCCCCCAGCCTTTCCCGTGGATAAACACAATAATACTTATCTGTTATATTTGAGTACCATTCTTTTCTATCCCTTATCTTTATTTTCCATAACTTATTTTTTTTCTTGATAGTGTTTTATTCGCAGTCACACATCATTTTCCTCTTTTAAGTTTACTTACCATACACCATGTTTTCTCACATTTTTTCTCATTATTATACCTGTTAATGACTTATTTTCCTTTTTTGTCCATGCCAATGCTTTATATAAATTTAATGAAGCTGCATAAACCATTACATTTATTAACCTCCACAATCCTTCTTTTCTTTAACATTTAACACACCACTTTTTACTGGGTTTAATCTTGATCCTCATGTAAAAGAAAACACAATAGACATCAATTGATTTTCATAATATATAAATATCAGAAACACATTTTCTAAATAAACAATTTTTCTAAATAATGCATAATTTACCAAATTCACTTTCTTTTTACATGACAACTTATATGTTCTCCAAGGTAAACATACATTCTAACTTTTTTTAGTCATATCTTCCTATTGCTGCATTTTAACTATCTCCTTTCCAAATGTTATATCTACTATTTCTATTTCTTCCATATTAAACTGAATATTTCCTATTTTATCTATTATTCCTAAATCTTTACTTGTATCCCTGTTTATATTAATGCCTATAGTTCTGAAATATTTATTAGGTTGCCTAATGGCTACTTCCATCCATTCTTTGTTCTTCATCATTAAGACAATATTGTCCGCATAAGAGAACATAATTCTTCTTCTCCCCCTTGCCCTATGTCTCTGCCTCCTCATTCACTTAACATCATTACACATAACTTATACATCTCTTACAACTCTATCTACTACCTCCATACAATCCTTAGCTTACTCTAGCTACTCTGACATATCCCTAGTCTTTTCACACTAAACACACTGCTCCATACCAAACATAAGTTATTTTCTTTACAAAAAATTCAGCACTACCACATATCTCTCACCTTCTACCCAAAAAGAAATTAGCTACCCCTCAACTACCCTTACATGCAATCTAACCTATGGCAGTGTGGAGAGATCCTCCCAAACCCAGGTCCTGCCCCTCTTAATGTCAACCCTTCCAGCTCATACAAATTGCTTAACATCTCAATCCTCAACCTTCAAAGTGCAAGAAACAAAAATACCAGAATTCCATGCCTGGATAACCCTCAATAAACCAGACATAATAGCAGCCACTGAAACTTGGTTGAAATCATACATAAAAGACACTGAATTCCTTTGCCCAGGCTACACCTGCCTAAGACCTGACAGACTGCACAAAAGATGAGGAGGTATTGCAATATTCTACCCAAGTACCTACTGCATTGTACCTGAGTACACAGTTCACATTCCACTTGGTCTGCTCACAAGGGTGCACTGTCTATATTGTAATTAGCTTGTGGATTTGCTTTCATAAAGGAACTAACCCCCCCATAATTCTTGTTCAAGTACTGGCTCTGGCAACAATCCTTTGTCTGTGTTAAATCTGTCTACATTATACCAATACAAATCTTAGATTCAATGATTGTCCACCATTTGCATTCATCCTCAAAGATGGTTAGATAAAGGATGTGTAAGTTAGTCTTGACTTATGAGGCTTAAATACTGAACAGGAAAGGGCTTAGTACAGAATTCTGAGGTACGGACCTGGTCACTGGACTCTAGATAGAGTAAACTTCACACACTTCAACATTATCTGTCAGGCATGTGATCCAGTTGCCTACCCACTTGGTGATGTAGGTGTTCATGCCCACTTGAGTCAATTTCTCTGTAATATCTGAGTGTGGATTTGAGTCAAATGCCTTGGCCAGGTTAAGTAATGCAGGATGATAGTGTTTTCCTCATGCATGCTTTGTGAACTTCTTGAAGACATCAGACAGATGTAACAAATATGATGTAGTCTTAAGAAATCAAATATGGGTTTGGTGCACATTCGGGAGATTACCCATGTCCTTTCTGATAAGGTTCATGATGACTCATTGGTCTACCTCACAGATGCTAGATTGAGGAGTATGGGTCTATAACTCCATTCATCTGGTGATGGTCCCTCCTAGTTAGATGGATGCATGTTGCTGTACACCTTTCTACAAGAACATAGGCCATCTGGAGGCTGTGTTGAAGTAGTGATCCAACTGTGTCTACTAGGTCAGGTTTTAAGGCACTCTATAAGCAATCTATGATGTCATCAAGGTCCATTGTTTCTGTGTTATTAGCCATAGAGAGCATACAGATGAGCTGCCCTCCTGAGAATAAAAAATGAGTGATGTTGGCATTCATACTTTGGCTGATGACCAGTGGCTACACATGGGTGAAGTATGACACAAACTGTCAGCTAGCAGATTGTCTATTCCTTCCAAATGAGTATGCCTGGTGGCATCCATAAACACCTATGTGATTAGTTGTGTATTGTCCTTAACATTTCACATTTAATGAAATAAATGATTTGTGAAAATACCTCCAGATACAGCTTTAGTCATGCATCACATTCCACACACTGGTACTGTTTACACAGTCATATAACTGCACCAATGTCATGTAATTGCCATCAATTGCCCAACATATGCCTATATGTGTTTCATGTGAAAGCTGTGTTTGAGCGGCCTTATGACATATGACACATTACAAATCAGTTGTTTGTGGCTTATGAAGAACATTTCCTGACACAGATGTTAAAAATCACACAATGGTGTGCTGACCACCTTAATAACTGAACATACAATGAAATCCAGAAGGTTTCAGTTGAATCAAAACATGTGATATTTTTCTGTATATCACAGTATTACAACATGTGGATGAAACAATACTTATGTGCCCATGTAATCAGTATGAATTTATACTGATGTCTGTCACAGAGCATTTAATGATGGTAGGTAGACACATGCACACCTATGCCCTTCTGCAAGTGTCACTATGATGGTATAATGAGAACTGTGTAGAATGTTGATCTGCTCCATTACAACCAACACATGTTCTAATAAGCCAAGAATATAGATAAAAGTATATCATGCCATGTCAACAGTTCTCATGAGGCATATTGCTACAGATGTTACAGAAGGAGCATGTAATGAAATGTCAGCAGCGGTCATTAATACATTGGCTCACATCACATATTGCAATACCCTCTTGTAGTCATACTGTACATCCACACCTTAACATAGCCCATGTCAGTGACAGCAATGTTGACATGTCAAATGTTCATAGGGTTGTAGACCATTATAAGGCTAATGGGCAACATTATATTATTATACCATTTTAAACAAACTCCCTATATTTGTATGGTGCAAGATAGGAAGACTATTGTGTATATTTGTGTATTGCTTGGATTGCATTACATAATACCACTGTCCATATGGGCCATGTGCACCACATCACGGCAGAAGTAGCAATCACACATGCAGTGGTCTAGAGATGGCTTGCAGATGCTCATGGAAGGACTCTGTTTCCTGATGTATGTATGCATATTTCTTCATATTCCTTCTTCACAAAATACTTTTAAGAAAAAACGCACAAGTGACGAAGATGTAAACCTTACAGCTTTAATTTTGGCATTAACTGAAAGGGTTGATGTACTTTCCTCACGTCTCGACTCTCAACTAGGTGCAGCTGACTTTACTAACTCCCGTATTTCGGATACCGGCAACCTGTCAGCTTCTATTCCCCCTGGACAACGTACACCATCAGCTGTTGCTGCATCGGATACCGGCAACTTGTCAGCTGTTGCTGCACCGGATACCGGCAACTTGTCAGCCTCTATTCCCCTTGGACAACGTACACCTTCAGCTGTTGCTGCTTTGGATGCTACGGGGAATTTAAATTTGCCGCAAACAACCAGGACTAGTACGCAATCTGCCGAATTTAGCACAAATACCTTGTTTCCTTGTAACCAGAACAACCAAACTGGTTTGAACAACAACGGAAGATTATACTCTACCTCTGACACAATTACTAGTGAACGGACATCAACGAACGGCGTTGGGGAGCTTATTGGAGCTTCTGTGTTTAAAGACTGGATTTCCAATACTAATAGCCTTGTCTTCAACCAAAAAACTGAATCAGAGCAACCGGCTCGCAACGCTGACATTCACGAGGTGAGTGAAAAAGAAATCTTAAACAATTTGAAATTAATTGATGCAAAACTTTTGAAAATCAAAAAGTTGCAGTTGGAAGTTAATTACTTCCAAGAATGTTGCAGACTGCGACTAGTCCCTAAGGGGCTTAGACATCATGTGTATCCGACTGGACTAGTGACAAACTCACCTTTTCATTTAGAACTTCTTAATTTATTTAATGAGCAGGGTTTTGCACTTATGGAGTGCATGACCAAACACTACAGACTACAAATTATTGAACTCACTAAAGAGGTTGATGAACTGAACAACTGTATCACTAACCATACTGATTTTACTCGATACAGATATGATTATGAAAGAATATTCAGTTCTATCGACCAATTATTAGCTAAATCGAAGCTCATTAAAATTAAAAAAATAAATAGAGACAGACTTGCTTATGAGAGCGGAAAGGCATACCCAAAGCCACCAGCTTCTCAAAATAATTTTAATGAAGCAAAGACAAATGACAGTGAAACCTTGGAATCCTTCATTGACGAACAGGACACTATCTTAAACATTGAAACACCAAATTCGACGTACAGACAAAATAACAGGAATAACAATACATGGGCGGGTCGGTTAAGGAATGGACGTCAATCTACTTTATATCGTAACCAACAGGGTGGTGAACTAACCTACAACTCAGGCCAAAGAAATGATTATGACAACCAGAATTTGGGCGCCATTCCTAAGAGACATTCTGCCAATAACCAAAATCAAACTAATCAACAACTTCAAAAAAACCAACACGGCCCGTACAACAAACCGAAGAGATAGAACAAGATTTACCATCAAATAAACCTGAGGTTATATACAACCATACAGGAGACTTTGTAGTGTACAACTTTTCATGTATTGACATTGATCCCACTTTGGTTGAACTTTTTGCTAGAGGACAAACTT
Organism: Protopterus annectens; assembly: GCF_019279795.1. Classification (NCBI taxonomy): domain Eukaryota; kingdom Metazoa; phylum Chordata; order Ceratodontiformes; family Protopteridae; genus Protopterus; species Protopterus annectens. The sequence continues at coordinate 100,396,536 of NC_056726.1, forward strand.
TTGTACCTAGTAAATACATGGATTTAGCACAAAGCATTAAGGACATCAAACTCTTTGTAAGAAAATTGAACCTAAGTGTACTTTTAGGGGATTCACCAACAATTAGTCAGTCACTCAAAGTAGTTAGTGAGTATAATCCTACTTTGCATCCAACCTTATCTACATTTGAACAAATTATGGAACTTGACTTAAGAAGCATTAATGACAGTGTGCATAATAAAATTTATCAAAACAATAAGAAAAGTAGAAATGTTAGTAAGGAAGAAAATGCGGCCTTATCTACCTTTAAAACACTCAACATCAGGGCCATTAAGCCAGACAAAGGTGGAGGACTCACTCTATTTGACAATTTTGACTATGTTGACAGAGTTGAAAAGTTATTGGCTAATGATACATATAAAGAAGTTTCCTTAAACGAACTTAATACCGCATATAGACGTATTAAGGGCTACTATAGTGACCTATTTATGGATGGATACATAGACATAAACAGTTACCATTACATTACTACAAACTGGCCAAAGATCCCTATCATGTTTGCAACTCCAAAAATACACAAAAATATCATAGACCCCCCACTTAGACCACTAATAGATGGAAGGGACTCTATTACCTATGCTTCAGCTAAATTAGTTGACAGTATTTTGAAAAGATATTTATCGACTGAAGTTCAAATATGTAAAGACTCATGGTCTTTCCTGAAGAACTTAGACAATATTACATACAGAGAAGACTTGAACTTCGTGACCATAGACGTGATTGACCTATATACGTCAATCCCCCATTTGGAAGCAATAGAGTGGGTCAACTTATTTCTTATCAAAAAAGGAGCTGAAGTAAATGAAATATTCACAGTAACAACTTTGTTGGATATTATCTTGACAAATAATTTTTTTACTTTCAACAACAAGTTGTATTTACAAAATTGTGGAGTTGCCATGGGTTCACCTGTGGGGGCCAGTTTAGCAAATACTGTTATGGCTTACTGGGAACAACAACATATTTTAAACAATACTGAATGGTTGCCTTTCATTAACTACTATACTCACTTCCTGGATGACATCTTCATTTTATTTGAAGGAAGCCAGGAAAAAGCAAAAGAGTTGCTTAAATTTTTGAATAACACTACTGACCTTTTTAAAGTTTACATCCAATTTTCAAAACCTATCTATAGATTATTTGGATGTGAATCTGACTAAAGACGTAGCTAATAATTTATTCTTTTCTAAGATACATAGAAAGGAAACTTTTTGCAACTCTTATTTGCATTTTAGTAGCCTTCACCCTACCTCTCAGAAAAAAGCTATAGTAAAGGGGCAACTAATACGTGCTGCTCGTATGACCACCCGTATTGCAGATTTTGAAATCGAATGTGAACTTCTAAGGAGTTTCTTCAATGAGAGAGGTTATCCCTTCGATTTTTTAGAAGAGATAATTCAGGAGGTTATGTATAAGAGAAGTTGTGGTATTATTCTCCCAATCCTTGACCAACAAGTTGATAATAGCACACTTTTAGACCATGTAGAAATCCTGGGGGGTCCACCAGAAGTTATAGACAACCAAGTAGCAAGTAAGGAGTCTATTTATGACTTTAGATGTAGCTTTATAACCACTTACAATACAGACAGTGACATTATTAAGAAACTGTTATTTAAAAATTGGGCATTAATTCAACAAGACAGGAGCATTTCAAGTAAACTAGCTGAGTACCCTAGAATAGTTTATAGAAGGGGTTTCAACTTGAAAAACATATTGGAAAGTAACAACTTTAACAGTAACTTTTCTAGAATGAAAGGTATGAAAATGTGTGAAAATTGTAGCATTTGTAAACATATGAGTAGTGGGGAATCTACCACTATTAACAACAGAAAATATGAAATTAGACACAAGTTGAGCTGTCATTCTAAACTCATAGTGTATGTTGCACAGTGTACACTATGTCCAGCTTTCTATATAGGAAAGACTGAAAGACAGCTCAAAGAAAGAGTCTATGAACATACACATGCTATACAACACAAAAAAGTTGAAAATGCCCTATTTAAACATATTTCAAGCAATACAGGTCACACTTTTAAATTTATGGCTCTGGACCAAATACAAACAAACTTGAGAGGTGGACCATACAACCTACTTTTAGAGGAGCGTGAACTAATTTGGCAGTGGCGTACAAATGCTTTTATTTATCCAGGCTTAAATGACCACTGCAATATTGCCTGCTTACTTAAACTAAGGAGTTTAAATAGATAAACTTTATTTTAACACATATTAATAACATTAAATTAAACTTATGCTAACATATTTACTTTTGTTTCTCATCATTATGATAATATTTGTGTCAATACATACATTTTAGAGTGTTCATAACATATGTATCTATTATATATATGTTTGTATTGTTTGTTTGGTTCATTTACATTTGGATTTTGTATGAGATATGTATAGTTATAATTATTTTTAGGTAACTTATGACTATTTATAGAGTCATTTGATAGAGCTTTTAACTCAATATTATATAGTGTAAACTTCATTTGAATAACATGATGAAATAATTACAATTAAAATATAAAATAAAATATACACATTAAATATACTTTAAAAGTATTACTGTTAAAATTTAACTAATAACATCTAGTGCTGGACTGTATATTATATATTTTATATTTATTTTTTATTTTTTTAGATTTGATAGTAAACACATAATCTGGTTGCTCTGATTTGTTATATATGTTTTTGAAAAGGAACCACATTGCATTGTTGCTTTAATTGTTGATTAGTAATTAAGTATAGTGACGTGAGAGTATATAAAAACAGTGATTTAATTAATTTGAATTGTCTGAAGAAGTTGCTCACACTTTGAGCGACGAAAAGCGCTTTACTCTAAATAAACTGCCTGTTTTTTAGTCTTCTGTGACACTCTTGGACTTTTTTGTTGGATTTAGTCTGTTCATCGTACCCAGTTTGTCTCCGCACATTCGGGAGATTACCCATGTCCTTTCTGATAAGGTTCATGATGACTCATTGGTCTACCTCACAGATGCTAGATTGAGGAGTATGGGTCTATAACTCCATTCATCTGGTGATGGTCCCTCCTAGTTAGATGGATGCATGTTGCTGTACACCTTTCTACAAGAACATAGGCCATCTGGAGGCTGTGTTGAAGTAGTGATCCAACTGTGTCTACTAGGTCAGGTTTTAAGGCACTCTATAAGCAATCTATGATGTCATCAAGGTCCATTGTTTCTGTGTTATTAGCCATAGAGAGCATACAGATGAGCTGCCCTCCTGAGAATAAAAAATGAGTGATGTTGGCATTCATACTTTGGCTGATGACCAGTGGCTACACATGGGTGAAGTATGACACAAACTGTCAGCTAGCAGATTGTCTATTCCTTCCAAATGAGTATGCCTGGTGGCATCCATAAACACCTATGTGATTAGTTGTGTATTGTCCTTAACATTTCACATTTAATGAAATAACTGATTTGTGAAAATACCTCCAGATACAGCTTTAGTCATGCATCACATTCCACACACTGGTACTGTTTACACAGTCATATAACTGCACCAATGTCATGTAATTGCCATCAATTGCCCAACATATGCCTATATGTGTTTCATGTGAAAGCTGTGTTTGAGCGGCCTTATGACATATGACACATTACAAATCAGTTGTTTGTGGCTTATGAAGAACATTTCCTGACACAGATGTTAAAAATCACACAATGGTGCGCTGACCACCTTAATAACTGAACATACAATGAAATCCAGAAGGTTTCAGTTGAATCAAAACATGTGATATTTTTCTGTATATCACAGTATTACAACATGTGGATGAAACAATACTTATGTGCCCATGTAATCAGTATGAATTTATACTGATGTCTGTCACAGAGCATTTAATGATGGTAGGTAGACACATGCACACCTATGCCCTTCTGCAAGTGTCACTATGATGGTATAATGAGAACTGTGTAGAATGTTGATCTGCTCCATTACAACCAACACATGTTCTAATAAGCCAATAATATAGATAAAAGTATATCATGCCATGTCAACAGTTCTCATGAGGCATATTGCTACAGATGTTACAGAAGGAGCATGTAATGAAATGTCAGCAGCGGTCATTAATACATTGGCTCACATCACATATTGCAATACCCTCTTGTAGTCATACTGTACATCCACACCTTAACATAGCCCATGTCAGTGACAGCAATGTTGACATGTCAAATGTTCATAGGGTTGTAGACCATTATAAGGCTAATGGGCGACATTATATTATTATACCATTTTAAACAAACTCCCTATATTTGTATGGTGCAAGATAGGAAGACTATTGTGTATATTTGTGTATTGCTTGGATTGCATTACATAATACCACTGTCCATATGGGCCATGTGCACCACATCACGGCAGAAGTAGCAATCACACATGCAGTGGTCTAGAGATGGCTTGCAGATGCTCATGGAAGGACTCTGTTTCCTGATGTATGTATGCATATTTGACATGAGGACATCCTCCACTCCTCTGCAGTACAAAAGAGGATGTTGGATGCACTGGGATCCATTTCACTACCACTTAAGAGAACATTTAATGAAGAGGGATTCCAAAAATCATACAATGACCATAATGTACTACTAACCACACACACACACACACACACACACACACACACACACACACACACACACACACACACACACACACACACCACAGTAGACTGGGCCTGATTTTAACATTACACATGTGTAGGTTTAGAAGATGACTTCCATAGCACCGCCACATATGTCTGACTTTAACACTCTCACGTTGCACTTTATGGAGTATGATAGCATCTTTGTATGCTGATAAAAACATGTTGTGAAGATAGTCTGACATGCATGTGGACTCACATCCCTGAGTAAAATTGTCTCAGAAGTAATACTTGGATATATACATACTCAAGTTGCTTGCTGTCAGATTAGAGCCCCTATATATCTAGGTAAAGAAGCTTGAAAACGGAGTAGTTACTGTTACTGCCATAGCAAAAGTTTGTCTTGATTACTGTCAGAGTACATGTTATACAGGATAACATTATCATCAGTGTATGTTACAAAAAGATGTTCGGAGGAGGCACTGACATAGCTGTGGACTCACATCTCATTCTAAAATTGTCACCATACTGATTGCTGAATGCACACACAAATTAGCTGACTGTTTTGAAAGTAGAACCCCTACCTCACTATCTACATAGTGCTAGACAGTCAAGAGGAGAAGGTTAACACCTGCACTACACCTCAACACATAGCCCTTCAAAACTCACGCCTCCAACATCCACACATAGTAACATTAAATCCACTTATGCAGAGGCCCTTAACATTAACCTGCTCAAGCAACAAGGACCTCCGAAGCAGAAACGTAAACAAACACCAATCGCAACCAAAGTGTCACATAGTTCACAACACCAGTGTGCCACCCAACAACAGCCCCTAAGGCAAGACATCGTGCCCAACACTTTAGTCATAGGTGATTCTATAGTCAGGAACACTTATGTCCCACTCACCAGGCTGAACAATGAGAAAATTACAGTCAGCTGCCTGTCGGGTGCCAGGATCTGCCACATCACGCATGCACTCAAGTCACTCCACAACAAGTACAAATATGACTCTGTCATTGTCCATGTTGGAGTGAATTACTTGAGATGTACCTCCCTGGACTACATGAAAAGAGACACGGAAGAGCTCTCAGATCATGTGGCCCAGGCAGTTATGACCCTAGCCCTGAGTAGCATCCTGTCTTTGCACAGAATGATACCGCAGTATAAGGACAAAATTATTGACTTTAACAATTGGCTAAGTTTCTCGTGTCATTCAAAGGGGATCCAGTATCTGTCTGCCTGGGATGACATGATCGACAGACCACGATGCTTTGCCAGAGATGGTCTGCACTTGTCACCCTTGGGATTCAGGTTACTGGCTAAGGCTCTTTGCACACCTATAGTGACATTTTTAGGCAAGACTCAAAGGACAAAACCACCACCATAACAGATATAAGCATGCAAAATCTGAAGGTAATGCTACTCAATGCTAGAAGTCTAAACCTCAAAATGCACTCTCTCATGGCACTTCTAAAAATGGAGAACATCAATATCTGTGCAGTAACTGATACCTGGTTCAAAGCTCCAGAGAGCACCCCTGCAATACCAGGCTACAACTCTTACCACACTTTTCAGCCACCAAACCAGAACCGAAACACTAAAGGCAGAGGAGTCTCCATATTCACCAAGGATATTCACACCCCCAGGCTAGTTGCCCAACCCAATGCATCTGAAATTCTACAGGTACAACTAATACTAGGTAAGACTGCAGTCCAAATTGTAGCTTGCTACAGATCCCCCACCATGCCCCAAGATTATCACTGCACCTTTCTAAACATACTAGAAAATATTATGATACAACCAAACACCATAATACTGGGTGATTTCAACTACCCTGCCATTAACTGGGAAAACTATTCAGGCACCAACACCTTAGCCCAACGGTTCTTGGAATTCATAAATTCCAATGCCCTGGATCAACTAATCCATAGTCCCACCAGGGGCTCAAATATCCTAGACCTGGTCATTACCAACGTGGAAGACTGATGCTCCATGCCAGTGGTCACCCCCTCATTGGTCAGGTCTGACCATAAGCTAATCACCCTTGATGTCCGCATCCCACCCCCACCCCCCAGTAGGGAAACCACCATAAAAAACTTCTTTAAAGCTAATTTCATGCTACTCAAGTCAGAGGTGGCAAACTTCATGACACCCATGCAGACAGGAACTGAAAGTCCGACTGCTGAATCCTACACTAAGGCACTGTACGAGCACATCCACTCATGCATGAATTGTTCCATTCCAAATAGAACCAAGATGCCCTCCTCCAAAATAAGAAGCCAATCTGGTGGTCCTCTGCCATAAACAAACTATACACCAGAAGGAAGAAACTGTTCCAAAAAAGAGGAAAATCCCAGAATGCAAAATACTCCCTTACCAGCCTCAGTAAGAAGCTGAGATCCCTTGTAAAATCCTCCAAAGCTAGCTACTAAAATAAAATTGCTAAAGATTCCAAGGACAACCACAAGGCATTCTATAGTTAAGTCAATAATCTAAACGGCAATGCTCATATCTGTTCTGAGCTACAACAGAATGGCATTAAATATACTGATCTCAAGGATATTGCCAATATCCTGGCAGATCAATTCAGTGTCAACTTCACCCCCCTCTCACCCCCTAAAGGGCCCAGCTCAGTACCAAAAGATTGCCAAATTCCAGTAATCACAGCCACACAGGTAAAAAACATACTCTCCAAGCTAAGATTACAGCATCCATGGGACCAGATGACATCCCGGGCTGTGTACTACATGAACTACAAAATGAACTGGAACCTTACCTAAGTGTCATGTTTAATCATAGCCTCACCTCAGGCTTCTTGCCCAATGAGTGGCACACAGCTACAGTTACCCCACTCCACAAGGGGGGATCCACCTTGGATCCCAGGAACTATCGTCCCATCAGTCTGACGAGCCTGATCTGCAAAGCCATGGAATGCATTATCATAGAACTTATAAAGAAAGACATTGGCAACCTTCAAACACTGGACCCCACCCAGTTTGGTTTTGTAAAGGAACGATCTTGTCTCCTCAATGTGATTGACTTCTTAAAATCAGTATCCAGAGCTGTGGATGAGGGCAAAGTGGTCCACACAGCCTATCTGGACCTCGCCAAGGCCTTCAACACCATCCCCCACTCTGGAATCATAGATAAACTTACTAAGCTGGGCATTAATCCCTACATCACTTGATTGGGTTGCCAACTGGCTTACTGACAGAACCTGCATTGTAAAAGTAGCCGACTCAAAATCCAGACAAGTGACAAGTGGAGTGCCTCAGGGTTCAGTCCTGGGACTGCTCTTGTTTGGCATCTACTTCTCTGAAGTACAGGCCAGCACTAAGGGACTCTGGAAAACAAAGTTCGCAGATGACTACAAACTGAGAGCCATTATTGAATCCCTAAATGATGTGGATATTGTACAAAAGGGCCTTACAGAAACAGATGATTGGTGCCAGAGCCATGGGCTCAAGCTCAGTGCCAAGAAATGTATAGTTATCCCCTTTGGGAAAAAACATGTACCCATGAATTACCACATAAGTGGCAGTACACTAAACACTGAAAGTGTGATAAGGGACTTAGAGACACAAGTGGACAGTGGTCTCACCTTTGATAACCACATCACCAGAACAGTCAGGAAATCCTTCTATGTGGCACACCTCATCATTAAGGGCTTTTCATCCAGGAAAAAGGAGGTCATTGTCCCACTGTACTCATCCCTCATTAGACCCATTATAGAGTACAACTCCTTGTTTGGTATGTACCTCACAAGACATCTGCACCAACTGGAAAGGCTGCAGAAATACCTCACTAAAAGAATCACAGGACTAAAGCAGATGCCCTATGCTGACAGTCTGAAAAAAACTCCAGCTATACTCTGTCACATATCTACTCAGAGGCGATCTGTGCTTAACATACAAGGCCATGTCAAACCCAGAGCTGTTGGACATGCTACACTTAAAGAAATCCCAATCCCTCAGAGACACATGCTCTAGGGATCTAAACCTTGTCATCACAATGAACAAAACATGCTGGAAGGATAGGTTCCCGACCCAGAGATTCCCCAGACTCTGGAATAGACTGCCCATACATTTCAAGCAGAGCACCTCTTTGGCCCTCTTCAAAAGGAACCTTGACGATTGGATGGGAGATAGGAAATTCACCCAGGGGATCATGTCAGTCGCCCTGCTAGACAGGCATCCAGGGAAGTAAATATTGTGGGAAGAAATAGCCAGGGAATTGTTATGGCTAGGCTTGTATAGGCCCTAGGGCCGATAGCCTAGTACCGACCTATGAACCTATAAGTATTTTGTTCCCATTTGCAGAACACAGCATTTCATGACTGCAACACCTCTGAAGTATGTATTTGCCTTGATATAGTGGTCTTTATAGATGATGCCATCAATATTATATAATGTGGTTAACATATCCTGTTATGAGAGTGGTGTGCAAAGTATGGATGTACAATTTCGTGTTGTGTTTCCAATGTGCAGGTATACTTTAAAAGAAAGCTTGTCCAACTACATGCAAAAAGCTGTCAGGAATATATGTAGCAGAAATGAGACATATGCAGCTGTTTCCTGGTATGTTGTGTACATCACACACACAAAACTGTCACATACAAATACACAGACATTTTTGTGATAATATTTGTGTGTTCATATTTGTGAAGAATTAGTGTCCATATTAATACATGTATAAGACAATCTGAATGTCTACTGTCATTATAAAGTTGTACATGGTACGCAACAATGCAGTTTTGCTATTTAATTCTGTAGCATAGTTGACATTTGGGAACAAGTACTGACAAACCAAGTTTCAAGTGCATGAGAGCAGATAACACATGACTGAGTGTAAATATGTGTTCATCATTTAAAAAGTGTCTTCCCTTTAGTTATGTTTTTACATGGATTTTAATGGGATGAAGGCTAACTGGGCAGTAAATATAAGTAATACATGCTAATAAGCACTTTCCATAGCACACTGGTGAGTAGCTGGATTGCACAATCGATGGCAAAGTGTGCATGAAAGATACACATTTAAGGATTCCTACTTAAAGCTGAGAAGTACTTATCCATACTTGCTATTGTAGACACAGCTAACAGATACTATGGTGTTCATAACTGGTTCATATTATAAATATTGTGTCATAAATTGCATAACATTAAAAATGTATTTATACTACTTTCCCCATTTGTGCATGGTTAAGTGATGAGCAAATATGGGTCTCTGCTTTTTTAAGAAAATTTTGAGTTCTATTGGTCCGCTTTCCTCCACGCAAACACACTAAGTGGAGAGGCACACCAGTCAGCACTTTGGTCAGTATTGAGGGGGAAAAAAGTACCTGTTGCTTCTCTGGCAGCAGGTGTAAGAGCAGTAAGCTCTTATTTTGAGCCAGATGATACAGAGTTTGGATCCAACTCTATCTATTTTTTTTACATTTGCATTCTTGATGTAATTAAATAATTATATGTGATAATTTTTGGAAATGTGAGAGGGAATGACTACAGTGAAGTACTGTATAAAAACGAACAGTACTCAAGTGATTTTTGTCAACAGTACACATATGGCATTATATATTTATACAGTTAGTCTAAAAATTATTTTAAATTAAATTTTTAATATGAGTGCCTTTATTCTACTTTTAGATGTTGCTGTAACAGTTAGTTGATGTAACTTTGAAGACATGTATTGGGGTATAAATTTTGGGTCTAGGACTATTCACTGAAAGCACGTTTCACTGAAAGTCAAATGACTGTGCACAAATCACTGAAAGCTCAATTCACTGAAACACATTTCACTGAAAGTGATATATGGCCTTTTCCCCACTGTTGTGCGACCCTGGAGTTAGCATATATAGTAAGGGGGGTGTGCGGGGCGTAGCCCCCCCCCCATATATTTTGGATATATATTAAGTTCAGAAAAGAGTAATTTATTGGAATTGCAAGTATCCATGTATACAGTTCAAAATATTTAAAATAGGTGGGGGGGCTACACCCCCCTTACTATATATACTAACTCCAGGGTCACACAACAGTGGGGAAAAGGCCATATATAACTTTCAGTGAAATGTGTTTCCATGAATTGTGTTTTCAGTGAATTGTGCACAGTCAAATGTTTTTCAGTGAAATGTGCTTTCAGTGAATAGTCCTAGACCCATACATGTTATGCCCTGACACATTTTTTGTGTCTTTACATACTGATAAAAGTAATTTTTACAATGTAGGATTCAAACCTATGTAAAAGAAACAAAACATACTTTTACACACTGGTGTGATTTTTCCTCTTTGCCACAGAATAAGTGCTTTGCAGACTTGTTCATTAATAATATATATACATGACAGAGTGAGGGGTCAACCATGTATGTATGTGACCTGACAATATCCTTGTTCATACATTCACATGTATAGGAGTGTCACTGAAGTACGAAGTCCATTCAGAACAGAAAAGACAATAATTACAGAAACATAATTGTCAGTATACCCCCATTCACACATATAATTCATATGAGCTCCAGTGATCTTCATTGTTACTATTTCTAATTATGTTTACAAGTTATTCTTTATTTTTATTTATTTATTTATTTTAAATTGAATGGATAAACATTAATAAAACTGGAAGTGTGCTAAATTAGAACCCTGGCTCATCTCTTTTGTGCTCACTAACCTATACCAGTTGCCACAGGGAAGGTTGGGCTACAAGTGTATTTTTATAGTCATAACTGTGCAGAGTGCTCATTACAACTGAGACCTTGTTTGTCAGCCTGGTCAGTTATCTTTTCACCATGTGTGTGACATGAAAGTCCAGAAAATAAATGCTTAATTGTTGAGTCATAATTCTACTGCTACACACAGTTACACATTTAATATACATCTAATATCCTGTGTATGCAAAATGCACCTGCTAAAGACAGTTATTTGCATGTGTAATTATTTTTCTAAAGTTAATTTTTATATAAAGTAAACTGGAACAACAGTAATAAAACTTTGGACATTGCTGTATCATAACCCAGGCACACCTGTATTATAGCCCTTAACTTACAGCTGCTGCCACAGGAACAACTAGGCAGAAGCTGTATATTTTCAAATTCATTGCTAAGCATGTGTGCTGACTGCTGTGCAACTCTGCTAAGCATATTTGCATGGTGCCACATAACATATGATTGAATGTATCCATTTTGAAATTGACATTTGCCTCCTTAGGGTCTGCAGATGTTCTGGACCTGCAGGTGGTGTTGACCATCGGGTAATGCCACTTAGTGGGTTTGTGTGATGGTGAGCATACTTTATTTATTTATTTGACATTTGTTGACCTGGATAGTCCGACTGAGCTAGTGACCTTTTTCAGCGGAGGCCCGGGGAGAACAGCTCCACAGTAAAATAAACAATAAAAATTAGAGTACAAAAGTAGAATACAATCAAAATATACATACAATAAAGAAGTCTAGCAAATGTCCCTTATAGTACAAGTAAGAGAAATCTAAAAATTCCAAAAAGAAAATAATAAGACAAATAAAGGTAGTGAGAAAACAGTCAGAAAAGAAAAAAGAATGCAGTTTGAATTATCCTCAGTGGACAACTGTACATGTAAAGGCATTAGTTTTATAAAAGGTGGACTGTGATGATATTAATTAAAAGCAGTACGTCATAAGACGAAACAATTAAACTTTTTTGACACTGGCAAATGTCTGCCTATTGTCTGCAGGTGTTTTTGACATGCAGGTGTTGTGGAAGCTTGTTGACCATCATGCAATGCCACTAAGCACCGCAGTGCCTTTCTGCTTGAGAAAGGACAAGGGGATATGTCTGACAGAATGCAGATTTGGAACCAGATAGCCAATGATGTAAGTGCTGTAGACAGGTGCAGCAGGACTTATGATCAGGTGCGTCATAAGGCCACTGATAAGTTCATCATGCCAGAGGAGAGCAGCTGCAGTTGCCCATGAACAGCTGATTGGGGGGGCTGCTATACAGTCACCACTGACACCAAATGAACACTTCCTGTCCACTGTCAGAGATCCAGAAAGTTCAGTGGAAAGTGCACAGTGAAATGTGATTGATGTTGGTGCAGATGTTTCTGGGGGAACAAATATGTGCCATGGGGAGCTTCCAGGTAAGTGTATTTATGTAATTGTATAAGACGTTCTTATATAGTAAAATACTGAAAGCAGTAGTTCATGTTGTTTTCATTATATATATTTTTTTGGTTGAACATATTGATACAGTTAACACAACATTTCTGTTCATTACACATGGGCTTTGGGTGGACATGTCAGGCAAGTCTCAGTTTAAAGTATTGTGAATAGACATATAGGCAACAATTCTGTCTCCTTGTGTTATTGGAATTGTGGTGCTTTTGTCCTTACCTTCTGCTTAACGTCTTCGAGGACCATCATCCCTAGCAAGTGTGACTCATCTGTGCATGGTAAGCCAAATATTTTTATTTGATCATTGATGACAATTTATCAGAAATATACAGTTATCCATTTGTGTGAGGTGGGTGTCATGAGTGTGTTTATTGTTGTAACATCAGCGATTGTGGCACCAGTGTTAGTTTGTTATCATATATTAAATTGTAGTGTACGTATTAATTTCTTTCCTGAGTTTGTTGATTATTATCACAGGTGATCCACCTGACAGTGGAAGTATAGGACTCTTACCACCCAGTGTCAGAGAATCAGCAGACTATAATGAAGATGGTGACCAAACAGAGGCACAGCTGGGGGGTTGCAGAGGATGAATCTGACACTTAGGTTAACATTCAGCCATCTCCTGTATTTCCTTCACAGTGAATAGGCCTATGCATACCTATTCCAGTGAGCCCTGAGATATCAGACAGTTGGAGTGTGACATACTTTGTCAGGGTAGTGTGGTTACAGTAGCTTCAGTGCTTATTGACTCTGGCTGTAACCAAAGTGTGGGCAAAGTACCATGTAGGAGGGTTGTTAGGGATGCTCAGAGGAGGACTGTTATCCACCCTCCACTTGATCCTAGTGTGTCTTTACTAACCACTCGATGTTCGTTTAGGGCCATTGTGGAGGTGTAGGCACATTCCAATAGTGCCCCTGAGGATATGCTTAGGGTTGTAGGTGTGGCACAGGCTGGCATGTGTGACTGCCTCCACCGTATTGCCAAATCAATGGATTGGATGAATGACATGATGGAATGGGCAATGTCTGTGATGAAATGTCTGCTGGGAGGTGGGGTGGCATCCATGTGGATGTAGGTCAGCATCATCATCTGATGTTGGCCAATGTGGCCATGCCCAATCATGTTCCCATTATGGCATGACTTCCACTGCTCCCTCATTAATTTAGGTGTCCACACCCAGATATACTCATGAGGAGAGTTTGAATCTTTGATGCATGCCAGCAGGCTTCATTTATGTTCAGGTAGCAACAGTGCATCTGACATGGGCATGGACATGCCAGTGAATTCTTGGCAGAGCCAGTTCTTGTGGTGGGGGGTGACAATGATGAACTGTCACATTTACCATGCACAGCGCATACCTGTCCAACATACCAGGAAGGTGAGCTAGCCCAGAGCTTGGCTCTGTTCTTGCAGACAGTCACACAGACGTTTATCCTTGAGTGCCCATACAGACACGCACTCACACACACACACACACACACACACACACACACACACACACACACACACACACACACACACACACACACACACACACACACACACACTCACACACAACAGTTACATGGTTCAGTTGTGAGGCTTATAGCTCATTTGGTCTCAGTGGCCATTTAATAGTTTATCTGAATTTCTGATTGTCTGTCTTTCTTATTCACACTCACTCAGTACCTTTTGTGTCAGCCTTGACCTCCTACCCTTCCAAACAACACCCTGTGTAAATTATGATAACTGTGCCATATGGCTGATTTTCTGTCTTTTGGATTCAAGGATACATGAGTCTTTTGTCTGATGCTCAGAGTACATATCTGACTGGGTGCTTAGTGTATATGTGTTTGTGATGATCTTTTGAAAATTGTACTGCTTTCTTACATGTTTTTTTTAATGTTTGAATCTTTGATGCATGAGGCGTATTACTTGATAGAGAGCACCTCTTTTGACATAAGCCAGTGCTTTCACATGTTGATGTCAATGAAATAAATTCACCCACCTTCCACTTAGTTACATTAGCAAGTAAAAGTATGCAAGGATATGCCATTCATTTCTGTTCTTAGCTATTTATTTTTCTCTTCTAGGTTCAACACTTACCTTGGAAATGCAGCTGTTACAAGAGTTTTAATTAGGGGTTGAGTCTGTATGATGTAGCAGTAGACAGCCATTGCATGGGTAGGTAAAGGTTGTGAGCTTGCCTGGTATCAATGGTACTGTATGTATGTGATTATGATAAAGGTTTTTCCCCCTTAGGTAGTGAGCTACCTCTTGGCCAGGGCAAGGGCATATTGTGCATGCTTACATTTGTCTACACCAACAGCAGCTGTTGGTTCCCCCTCTGACTCCTCACCTATGTTTGTCTCTGGTAACCTTGCCAGTGGTGGTGGGATGTCTGCCTCTTCTCCTTTGTGTTCCTGCTGAAGCTGTTTTCTCAGGATGATGCTATGAAGCTATGAAGCATGGTACAGGTGGTAAAGATTTCAGTACATGTACATGGATTGTACTGCAGGGCTCCCACAGATGTATCTAGGAAGAATAATTGTGGCTTCAGCAGCCCAAACACATGCTCTGTGATATTTCTTGTTTGAGCATGTGCTCATTATAATGTTCTTCAGTTGGTATGTGTGCATTTCTGAGGGGCATCATCAGCCAAGGCTTGAGTGCATACCATGCACCCCCCAGTAAATGATCCTGCAGGATATCCCCCCTAGAGTACCTCTAATAGAGTTGACATTTGTACCAGATATGGGAATCATGATAACTGCCTGGGTTGCCAGCACACACATTTAAGATGATTCCCCTAGTGTTATGCATGACCTGACAGTTAATGGGGTAGATACCCTTTCTGTTTATGTACACCTTTTCCTGTTTCCTGGGTGTGCTTTGATTTCATTATGTGTGCAGTTTATGGCACCTAGGACTTCAGGGAATTGTACTGCAATATAGAAATCCTGCATGTCCTTGGGTGTATGGGGAAACTTTATGTGATCACTGGTATGTTGGATGCTGATGCCTATGACACCCAGAGCATATCCCTGTTAGCCTCTGTGATGCCCATGCCCTGGCCCAGCAATCAAAGAGCCTCAATCCTCACCACTAACACCTGAGAGGGCGTCTCATATATGAAGAAAGGATAACAAATACACACAGTAAAGTGCAATTTCCCTTAAGAGCACATAGAGATCACAGTCATTCCGGGGCTGGTCGCTCCCTTGCTCTCCAGGTCCCCAATTGGTCTCCCCACTGGCACAGCTAAGAGTTCAGTGATCACAGAGAAATACTTAAAAACACTCAGTAGTACAGTTCTGACATCACAGAAAAACACTTAGTCTAATCTTTCTAGTTTCTAGCTATTTCTAAAAGAAAACACAAGTCTAAGAAAACTTACATAAGAAAACAGGCAGAGTGCTGATGAGTTGGATGGTCAAGACAAAAATGCCTAATCCTCTCTGCTTCTCTCTGTTTAAATTGAAATTGCAGTTCTGATTCACATTACATCATTCTTCACACTTCCCTGGGTTCCCAGGCTAACAGAAACTGTATTTACATTCTTAACATTTCCTTGTGTTATCTTTCAGCTGGTCAGGCAGCAGATCAATAAAATACATTTGCATGTTTAAATCTAGCAATTTAACTCTTGGTTAAAACAATCGAAAGAATGTCTTCATCTAGACGGGCTTGAGCCGACTTTAGATCAAAGGGTCGCAACATGCTTTTACTTGGTCAGTACAGAGTACTGTTGTGACATTTTTCGCAGTTCCACATCTAACAGCATTTTTTTTCCATTTAAGACAATAAGCCTGTGCCTTACATTAATATTTACAAATGATAGAATTATCTATAAAATTCTATCCAGCTAGGCTGGCAGCCTTTCCCAGCCTCTAAAAGGTTTCTGTAGCTAATATTCTAAGTGCCACACATACCCTACTTTCAACAGGTACTGGTTCCCTACAGTTTGCCCTTGCTCTCAGTTCTGGATGACAGAGTTCCTGTGCTCTACAATTTCCACCTCATGCAGATCATGAAAAGTTAAACAGTGTCTAAACACCCTTCTCCTTTTTGGCTGAGGTCTATTAGCATCGGCAGTAGCATAGACTTGGGTCTGTTGCACATACACTTGAATAAGAGCAACAGTAGCCCCTAAAATTCTTTCTGTGTTGAGTAGTTTCTGTGGCTGTACTCCAGTAGGTTTTGGAATTTGCAGGCAAAACGTGCACTATGTCTACAAGATTTCTTCATAGCTTGTTGAATAGCTCCTCCATCTTGGTTTGGTTGATTAGCATATAATTCAGTACCTATGTTGTAATTAGCATGCCACAATGTTTGCCATGTAGAGACACTTATTAAATATAAAATTGTACACTATCATGTTTGTCATGGTGCAATGTGCACACAGTTTTAGTGCACTGTGTAGGCTTTATTGAATCCTGCCCAATATTTAACATACTGGTGGAAGTTGTGCAAACCACATCTTTTGTGTGACAACTGAATCCTTTTATAGCATGCTTATCACCATCTTAAAATCCATGTGGAACATGGTTGTCTTTTCAAAGTCACAGATAGATATTTCATTTTATAAGTGATAATTAAGACTGAAATAAGTCATTTTTAATCTTTTTTATTTAATATGTTTGTTTCTTACTACTACCGTTAATTTTGTTCCACTTAACTACCATCAGTAAATATGTCCTCACTTTTTGAATCAGATCACTGCCCTATTTTATTTTTGTGATAATGTAATGTAAACATGCAAAAATAAAATACTGAACAACTGGCATTGGAACAGTATATTCTAATAATCTAATAAAACAAAATCAAAGTTATAAACCATGTCCTGCAAGGCTCAGTCCTGGGACCCCTACTGTTCGGCATATACTTCTCAGAAGTACGGGCAAACACAGGAGGACTATGGCTAACCAAGTTCGCTGATGGCTGCAAACTGGGAGCCATAATTGACTCTCCGGCTGACACGGACATCCTCCAAAAGGGCCTTACTGAGAAGGACACCTGGTGTCAAAGTCATGGCCTCAAGCTAAATGCCAAAAAAAAAATGCATTGTCATCCCATTTGGGAAAAACAAAACACCCATGAATTACCACATAGGTGGCAGCCCCCTTAATACAGAAGAGATAATAAGAGATCTGGGGACCCAGGTAGATAGTAATCTCTCCTTTGACAATCATATTACCAAAGTAGTTAGGCAATCCTTCAATGTGGCCCATCTAATTACTAAAGGGTTTGCATCTGGAAATAAAGAGGTTATAGTTCCCCTTTACTCGTCACTAATCAGACCCATCATAGAGTACAATGCCCCATTTGGGATGTACCTCACAAGACACTTCCAATAGCGGGAGAGAACACAAAAGTACCTCACCAAGAGGAATACTGGCCTCAAACATATGTCCTATGCAGCCTGACTGAAAAAACTCCGGCTGTACTCAGTGATATATTGCTTACACAGAGGTGATCTCTGCCTGACTTACAAAGCCATGTCCAACTCAGAATTGATGCACATGCTCCACCGAAAGACATCCAAGTCACTGTGAGCCACGCGCTGTAGTGAACTAAACCTCACCACAGCAATAAATAGAACATGCTGGAGGGATAGATTCCTGTCACAGAGACTCCCCATGCTTTGGAACAAAATTCCAAACTACATTAGGCAGAGCCCCCTCACTAACACTCTTCAAGAGAAACCTTGACGAGTGGATGGGTAACAGAAAATACACCCCTGGGATCACTTCATTGGCTCTGCTTGACAGAGGCTCAGTTAATTAATCAATGGGGTGGTGAAAGCCAACACATTCTGGCTAGGCTTATAAATGCCCTCGGGCAGATAGTCTAGTACCTACCTATAAACCTATGTTTCTGGAAAACACATTCATAGATTCATCGATTTATAGACTGTTACTAGGCTAATTACTTGCGGGGAGGGCTTTCTAAACCTAGCCAAGTTTTCCCAAAACAATAATGATGTCTTCTATCCAAATAAGACATTTTGGGCCACGAATTTATAAGCTACCTCTATCCATAAGGGACTTGGGTGCCAGGCCCCTATGTAAATTTCATATTTCCCATCCACTGGTCTAGGTTCCACTTAAACTGGGGAATAGATTAACTCAGCTTCACATGGATGAGAAGCCTGTTACATAAGAGGGGCAGTCTCTGGAGCACATATCTGTCTCTCCAGCATGTTCTGTTTAAGTCACAGACAAAACTTAGGTCCCTAGTACTCTTTGACTTACAAATATGTAGGAGATTCATAAGTCTGAGCTTTGCAAATGCCTTGTAAGCTAGGCATATATCACCCCTCAACAATCTATAGGAGACTGAATAGACAGAAAGGGCTTTAAAGCACTCTGTATAAGGCAGGTTTTGTTATACCTTGTATTCTTTTTGTATGGAACCTCTAAGGCCACTCTAGTTGCTGCATATTCCTGTTCAGGTACATAACAAAGGAAGCATTGTACACTGTGACTGATCAGATAAGGATGGAGGACAGTGGGATAATAACCTCTTTGGACCTAGATGCTATGCCCTTATAAACTGCACAATATAAAAGGATTTCCTCACCACTGTGGCCATGTGGTGGTCAAAGGGAAGGCTACTGTCTACATGCACACACAGATCCCTGACCACTGGGTTGACTTTTAGGGGCATATTATCAACTTGGTAATTAACTAGGATGGTTGACTTCCTAAAAGGTACAGTTATGGATTTCTTAGCATCAAGTTTAAGACCATGGTTTTGGTACCATTTGTTAGTCAGTCAGAGATTGACCTTCTTGAGGAATGCTTGTGTCTGCAGGGGAGTCGATGATAACCCCCAGCTTGCAATCATCTGTAAAGTTAGTCAACCATAAACCTTCAGCATTTGCTTCCATTTCAGAGAAATTGATACCAAAAAGGAGCTGGCCCATATCAAGCCCTGGAGGACTCTGCTAGTGACTGCCCTCTTGGTGGAGGTGGCCTCACCTATTTTGACCTCCTGGGTCCTCTCAGTGAGCCAGTTGACTATCCGACAGGTTATAAAAGGGTTTATACCTAAATTAAGGAGCTTGTCTGGAATGCCTGAGTGGGTTATTGGACCTCCTTTATGCAGGGGAATGACTGTAGACATCTTCTATTCCTTGAGCACAAAACCCTGACTGAATGATGAAAAGTGATTCAAGTGGACCAGAGAGTTCATGTTTAATGCTGTTTATTAAACATCCCAGGGTATTATTGGGGCCCATTGATGCAGTGTTTTTCACCTTGGAAAGTGCATTTATTACTTGTTCCCTAGTAATGGTTGGGAGGATTGTAGTATGCAGTATTTCCTTTGGACTATTGGGAGGAGTGGGGAGGATTTGAGCTGAATCAGTCAGCCAAAAGGTTGGCAATGGCCTCTGGATCAGTGTGGGTGATGCCATTTACAATAAGTTCTGCACATTGTCGTGTAGTTCCCTTGAGGTTATGGACATAGCTGTAGAAAGCTTTGTGAGTGTCCTTTGATTGAGAGGTATTTTTTTCTTCAGATTTAGCCTTTAAAGTATTAACTAACCCTCTTAGCTGCCTGTTTAGATTGGTCAGGTGGCTTTTAGTATGTATGGCTTTGTTCCTCCTCCTACGTTTGGGAAAGATTTTTTTTCCTTTTGTTGTATAACCAATTGATATCGTGGTTCCACCAGGGTGGCTTGTCTTTTGAGTTTGCCTTATTCTTAATACGAGTGAGCATAGCTCAATCTGTACAGCTATCAATATGGCTGTACAGAGATTTTTGCAAATAGCTCAGTGTATGCTGTGGTGTTTTCTGGGTTTTGGTTGCTTGGAATTTAGCCAAGAAGTTGCTTAGTAGAGAGAGGTTAGCCTTGGAATAGTTCCTAAAGGTTTTTGGTTTCACTGGATCCTTGGATTTAATTTTTTTTTAATAATGCCTTATGGTAAAATCTGATGAGTGAAGGCATTACATTGGGTGAGGAACATTGACTATACATGTTTGTGAGTACAAGGTCAAGGATGTGTCTACCCCTGGTAGGAGAATGGACCAACTGTTCCAGCATAATAGTATTAACAAAGTTTAGGAATTGCTGGTGTTGTGCATTAGAAGAGGCATAAGATTCCCAGTCTATAGATGGGTAGTTGAGATCCCCCATGAATATCATATTGGGTTGAATGGTGAGGGACTCTAGTACATTAAGATAGGTAGTATGGGTTTCCTGGGACATGGAGAGGGGCCTATAGGTTGCAAGGATATGGTACAAGACCCTGTTAATGGTGAGTTGCACATATATGAGTTGCACTGTCTCATACCCTTTAACTAGTCTGCATGTGAGGTTGGTTTTAATACAGACTTTGACTGCTCCACCTTTAGTTCACTCCTGTGCAGTAGCTGGTCTAATGTTGTGAAAGGCATTATATTCTTCCATTGCTGGGGTACTCCCCATGACTTTAAACCATTTCCCTGTTACTATACAGATGACTACACTCTCCTGGGATAGGAAGGCTTACAGAGATTGAAGTTTCTTTTTCCTGCATTGAGCAGTGCCACCTTCAGATATTCCTTGATAACTTCAGGTAAGTTGGTAGGTTTATCAGTTTGGCATTGCCTAAAAAGTCACTATGGGAGTGGAAAAAGACTTTGCTAATATCTGAAAGCCTGGAGGCACCTAGAAGGGATAGGTGCAGACTGCAGACCATCCCTGTCAACCATGTCCTCCCAGGCTGTCAAATATTGTACCCTTTTGGACTGACACCAGAAAGTTAACCAATTGTTAAAATCAATCATTTTTTGTTGGTATCATGACATCTTCCTTGGAGAAGGTAATGTGCTGCCCAATGCTAGGCTCATACCTGGCTGAGACATATAATCAGTGAGCTTGATCATGTCTCACTTCATATAGTCAAGGGAGGTATGTCATAGGTCATTAACACTCACATGGACTACGACAGTCATACTGGTACCTGTGGTTCAATGACCTGAGTGCAGTGTGACTAGACGGATCCTAGCCCCTGGAAGGCAGCTAACCACAGCCTTCACCTTGCTCAGTGTGGTGAGAGGGACATTGGAGTGCCTCATTATAGAATCACCAATGATCAGGAAATTTGGCTGTGAGCCTTAAGGGCTTAGTAGTAGAGGCACTGGATACGGTGTTACTATGTGTATTTGTGGGTGGTGTTTTAACATAATTTTTATGTGATGGCTAAGGACCGTTTCTTTGATTGTACTGTGCAGGAGGTCTTAGTGTTTTAGGATCACCTGTAAGTATCTCAGCATAAGCAGTTTTATGTGTAGGGTCTTTACCCTGAGCAGTAGGTGTGGTGCAAATGTCACTGGCAACCTTTATAAGATTAGTTTTCGTTGTATGAGAGACCAGTGTTAAAGTGTAGTTATAACTCTCACATACTTTATTTATTTTATTAAGAATAAATGGGTTGTGAGTGCACATGAGACAGTTGCTACAATGCCTTAGAATACCCATCTCAGCCAGAGTGGCCACAGAGAGAGTGGAGAAGTACATATCCATGGCTGCAGATTTACTAGGGAGGAGTGAGGAAAATTTAAATATTGAACAGGTCATTAAAACAAGGAACTAGAAGAGCAATTTTCAGCTATGTGCAAACTAGATGCTCTAGTAGTTAAAAAATCTGACTAGACAGTAATGCCACAAGTGTGTAGACCACAAACCTTCCTAATGTAAAATAACTGGTTTGGAGCCCGAGAGAGTCCAGCGTTGCTGGAGAGACCTTAAAGACTAAGACATATAAAATGCATTGTTTAAAATAAACTATATTTGCATAATTAAAATTCAGGTTTGTTTAAAATGACTTAATAGGCAGATGCACCGTTCATAGGTTCATAGGTTCATAGGTTCATACTAGGCTATCTGCCCGAGGGCATTTACAAGCCTAGCCCATAGTTTTGTGGCTTACGCCACCCCTTTAGTATGGGGAACTATACCCATTATTTTGCTGTGCCTCTGTTGAGCAGTGACACTGAGGTAATCCCTTTCTTTCCAACAGTAACCCCTCAGCAACATGTCAATATAACAACATTGTGTTTTGTTGCAGGTGCTGGCATGCACCTTGCTTGTTCGGTTACCATACCGCAACTAGATAAGAGAATTTGAGATGTGTAATAATTAACATAGTCATTCTTTTCTCTGCCCTATAGTTATAAGACAGCAAATGTGAGTCTTAAATTCTAGTAATCTGAGAATTTCAGTGAAATCTACCTTTAACTCATTTAACAAGATCATAGACAGTATCAATAGCATACACTTGTTAACAGGAATTGCAAGCTATGCATCATATACCATTCATTAAAAATGATACAGGACTGTTTCTCCACATTTATTAAGCAACAGCCATGTTGGAAGTGTGCATTGACAAGCAAAACTCTGAATTCCAAAACAGTGAATTCCTAACAAAGTGACCTAAGCTGGAGGCATGTGATGACAGGCATCATATTTAAGATGGGTCCAGATACAAAGTTTCTAAACTTTCTGAGTTGAACAGATATATGTCATTAACATTTTCTCTAATAGAGAAAAACACATATTTAGCCCTGGAAAAGAGTCTACCACAGGAGGTCTGAAACTAATTGGGTAGAAAATCTACTGAGTCTGAGAAAGATCCATTCAGTGACTGCATCACCTCATAAAAACCTCACTAGGATTCAATAAAAATTGCTATTGTTATTTGTTGGGAGAAGAGCAAAATAAAGAAATTATCAACAAGAAACCCAGTGTTCTAAATCTGTCTGCAGAGGACATCTGCTGATAACTTAAAGACGTGATATCCTACTAATAAAATAAACGCAGCAAAATAATCAAGAGATGGGGACCAAAGTTAACCTCTGAGAAAAGAAGCTTTCCTTCAGGAAATGAATTATCTTAAGATGGAGGAAGAAGTAACCATATTTATAAAACAGAAATAAGCTGAAAAGAAGACAGGTCAGCAAATATCTTGTCCAAAGAAGGTGCTTGTGATGGTCACAGTGGAGAACGTTACTAAATGTAATGTACTGTGAGAAGGGTGAACAAGAGAAGGAACACTAACTGCATGCACTAAGCAAATAAATTCACACGATACAGGGATGAGTGGATGCTAAACATGTCATTATCATCCCAAAGCTGAAAGAGAAGGAAGGTGTCTGTTATAGTCCAGAATGGTGAAATCCAGAGAAATTTCCACACATGGCCTCTTGACAGACTTGACAGGACACAACTGATAACAGTAAAGAATCTAACCCTAACTAAATTACATATGGTGGCTGCCAGACCATCATCGGATGCACCAGAAAGGGACAATCAGTGAATACTCCAACTCAAAATATTATTTTTTTCTGATGTAAAACTGGGAAATAGCTACGCAATGCTTTTAAAGCATAGTCCTTGTCTGATGAAACTATTCATAGATGGAGTGGTCAAAAATGTTTTTCTTCTCAGTTTGGACAGTTTGTTCCAAGTTGAATTATTCTATATACAGTACTGTAGAGCAAAGGAAAAGATGTTAACAAAGTATTTTGATCTGCTTGTGTTCTACTTTCTGCTTCTGCACTCCAGACAAAGCATGAAAGTATACTTAACAGTTTGGATACAGAAAGAAGCCTTGTTCCTGTTCAAATATTCAGGTAAGGGCATAAAATCGGGTCAAATTTTGTAAGATAGACCCATTAATGTACATGTTATGCCAGCAACTTGGAATATAAATGGGTCCTGGGCTGATGCGTCCCTTACTTGTGACCAGCTAGTGTTATGAGGATGGCCTTGGCCCATTGGATAGCTCATCCTTTACTCCCTGTATCAGAGGAGGGAGTGGGGGGTGGGTAATGTGCCATAATCCCTTCAGTTGTTTGGAGAAAGGCTGTGTTAGAGGATTTCATCTAGTTACAAAGGGAATAACTTTCAAACCCTTCCCAAGTGTGTGTGTGTGTGTGTGTGTGTGTGTGTGTGTGTGTGTGTGTGTGTGTGCACGCACATGCGTGTGTGTGCATGTGTGTGCATGTGTGCGCGTGTGTGCGTGTGTGCATGTGTGTCTGTGTGTGTGCGTGTGTGCGTGTGTGCGTGTGTGTCTATGTGTCTGTGTGTGTGTGTGTGTGTCTGTGTGTGTGTGCGTGTGTGCGTGTGTGCGTGTGTGTCCGTGTGTGTGTGTGTGTGTGTGTGTGTGTGTGTGTGTGTGTGTGTGTGTGTGTGTGTGTGTGTGTGTGTGTGTGTGTGTGTGTGTGTGTGTGTGTGTGTGTGTGTGTGTGTGTGTGTGTGTGTGTGTGTGTGTGTGTGTGTGTGTGTGTGTGTGTGTGTGTGCGTGTGTGTGTGTGTGTCTGTGTCTGTGTGTGTGCTGTGTGTGTATAGTGTGTTGTAAGCAAGGGTGGATGCTTCCCCCCATACACAAGGTAAAATGGAGAGGCAGTACCAAAAGACAGTGCACTGAGGCCTGATGCCTAGGAGAGAAGAAATCAGCTTGGGTTGTAAGATAAATGGAAAATAGGGTGACAGTATTGCCTCTGAAACTTTGAAGAACTGCAAAATATATAATGTATCAGGTGATGGTGACATTAGAGAAGAAAATGCCACCGTCAGAAGGATGGAAAAAAGAAAATATCCAGTTGCATTGGGGAGTATGATAATAAATTCAGGATGTTACCTCACTGAAGGCAGTGACAAAGTTTGAGGATGCTAGAGATCAGAAATATTGAGTATATAGTTTCATAGGTTCTTAGATGTATACTAAGCTAATGACCAGAAGGGCCTTTTTTACCCTAGTCATGCATAAAAAAATTCAGACAAGTTCTTCAAGGGCTTCTGTGATGAAACATTTATAAGCAGGGGCCTGGGAGCTGAACCGTTTACAGTCTGCCTTTGTCCCATACAGACATAGGTGCCAAATCAGGGATGAATTTCATGGTCCTCATCCAGTTGTCCAAGTTACATTTGAATTGGGTTAGGGATGAACTCTGTTTCACAAGGATAGGGAGTCTGTTCCAGAGAAAGGGTAGTCTCTGGGATACATACTTGTCTCTCCAGCAGGTCCTATTTATATCACAGGCAAGTTTCTTACCTATTCAGTTAAAATAAAATACAAAAAAAAAAAAAAAACAATGAGGTAGTGTGGCATCAAGACAAGCAGAAATGTGTATGGATATGGGCAAATATAAATAAGGAAAATATATTAAGCAGAAGTAGATTAGATACTGAAGTGCTTTGTTTTTTCCTGTGAATTGAGGTGCGCACTGCATGTTAGTTTAAATGGTAGTGATGTGGTAAATGAGCTGGGAGTAATACTTAAACTAGTGCTGAGGAGCTGCAGTTTGGTGGTCGTGATTCTCTTATGTAAGAAGAAATCTTGGAATGAGCCATGCAATTAAAATATTTTGTATCCGCAGAGAGGTTGCAAGAATTACTCTGTGTCCAGATTTGTTCATAGCTACTTCACCTGATGTCACAGCAGACAAGACTTCTGATGTCATATAGATATTTCCAGACAGGCTAGATCCACTTCTATGACTGGGGAACCACAGAGATAAAGACAGACATTGCAGTGTGATTTGTGTAGACTGCAGCAAGAACTTTGCTCTTGTACCTCACTTTCAGTCAGTAGGTAAATAAAAGGGTGAGGCTTGGACCTAAAGTAGTGATGCTGACTGAGAAGTTACTACATGATGAGAGGGAATGTGGGGAATTTAGCAAGGACACTATCTACAGAATAGACAGGAGTGGACAGCAAAAAGTTCAGTGTTGTTGTATTTGATATATTTGTCACAGATATTCACTGGAAATGAGGAACATGGTCTACTTTTTTCTAATGATACAAGGAGATATACAATGTCATAACCGAACAAGAAGATATTCAATGAAGCCTAGTGGGTGTACAAGTATATATTGAGATTTAATGTACAAAAAGTGTGGGATCATGTAGGCACCTTGATATTATGAAGCACAAACAAGCATGGTAGGCTGATCATCTGCAGGACAGGAGGAAATGGTATGTGGTCCACAATCTCCCTCAAAGCAATTAATGCTATGCAGTGCGAAAAAAAATCATTCTGATGAGACTGAATTTGGGAAGTGCAGATAACATCTTTTTTGTAAATATGCATCTGGAGTGTCATGCTTAGTTCTGATGGCAGTAACTGAAATGTGAAATTATAGTACATGAAAGGATAAAAACAGTTATAAGAGTGAGGTACAGGAAAAGGTAAAGAGACATTGTCATGGATACACTAGGAGAAAAAGGATAAATGTGGCATGATATATGGCTCTAGTGCCTTGCTGAGGTAAAATTAGAGGGTAAAGGTGATGTAGAAAGATAGAGCTGCTAAAAGGCGTATGTAACAGATGAAAGAAACCATGTTAAAAACACTTGAGAAAATGTTATTTATTGGAGAGGTGAGTGGAGATGTTTTAGAATATATTGCCTGAAGCAGTGTTACAGTATTAGAGGAGCTCAAGGGCATGCAGGAACAATCTGTAATCATTGTACAAGGTCTAAGGAGGAAATAGGGTAATCATTTAATATATCCAGACTCATTACTCTGAGTCCTGGAATAGTGAGACCAAATGAACAAAAATGCTGACGTACATATAACAAGTCCAAGAGTGCTGTTTCAATGTCTTGGTGTATTCCTTTTTTTCAAGATATGGTGATCTTGGAGTTGATATACACACTATGTAAGTTGGAAAGGTTGGGATGGACGGTGTCTTTATTTTTATTTATTTTTACATTTGTTAACCGGGATAGTCCGACTGGATGCATGTCCATTTTCAGCGGAGGCCCGGGGAGAAAAGCTCCCAAGTAAAAACATTTATTACATATCTCAAAAACTTCAACGTATATCACATATTACGAACGGCGTAACGGTATAATTGGTGAAAAAAAAAAAAACGTCTTGTCACCCTGCAAAGAAAAATTGTAAAAAATAACAAAGAGAGGTTTGACATTTACTGTTCTCTTGTGTTTTTGTATTTTTTTTAATTAATTTCAAGGCTATCATTTATTTTTCTTGGAATTAAAGTATGGAAGCAGGAAACAAGCTGCTGTATAGGGTCTGTTAAACACTTAGGAGAACTTGAGAAACAGCATGTCTTCAAATAACTGAATTATCCTACATTTGTATATATAAGAATAATCACATATAGCAGTAGTTTTATATTTCGGTTCTATTCGATTTATCTGAAGCAACAGGAGCACAATGAATGAGTCTGCAGGCAACATTAGTCAGTACCTTTGAAGAAAGAAGATATTTTTACACTATTTGCTGTCAATGTGAACCAGTGACTAGGCCTTAATCTGAAACCTGAACTAATAAGTACGAGAGTGTACTTGTGTACTCGTACACCTCAGTCTCAGTTTGAGAACACAGAGCACTAAAAATATATTGTTATTCTTCATTGATTTGTCACCCTTAAAATTGAAGTGGACTTAGCACCTGTCTTTTGTTGTGGACCTAATGGAGTTTTTACAATCAGTTTTATGCAGTTGTTTGTGCATAAGAAATTTAGCGTACTGCTATTTCACAAACTGCATTTTAAAACAGGTTCTTGGCCATTAGAAAGGCCATAGTCGCATAGCCTGTGGAAATTCTGTTGAGCAATATGCTTTAAAGGAGTAATTTGCACATTAAACAGAATAGCGTATGGGTAATGTCATAGATAAAGACTGACAGAACATCAGCACTGAAATCTAGAAATAAACAATTCATCTGACATTGGGGATAAGAAAGATACCCAGTACCCATTTACCTGTCACTTATATAGACTTTATAAATCCAAAATATTTGCAAGGTGCTTTAGGGAGTATGTTTCTCTAACCATAAAGCACAGACAGAAAGTTACTGAAAGCTCTATAGGATGACAACTTCACTGACCTCTTTAAGGCTGTCAGACAAGATCCTGTTTATTATAGAACTGATACTCTTACCTCTTAACTCTTCTTTCTTTACAATTGTACATACTATTTCCCTAAATAAATGCGGTTCATGACAGCCATTATTTGAATGATTGCTTTATGCAGCATTCTCAGCACTAATCGCTGTGACGTAATCCATATACTAGTCCTGTTCCACTCCCCTAAAAGACATTCTCTGTAACTCACAGTAATCAGGCACAATATCCTGAAGCTGAAGTGACAGTACAGTTTGGTTTAGTGATATTTTATTTCGCACTCAAAACATGTAAAAATACAAAATGTATTTATTCCATGGGACAACTGTGCCAAACACATTTGTATCAGAAGTAATTACCTTGGCGACATTTCTAGTTATCCCTGCATAATCAGTAATTATCCTGAGTAATCACAGGCTAAGCTTTTATAACTGATGGCAGTGGTGTAAAATGACTTCATGAGAAATGAGGTTTTCACAATTTCATTTTGCCCATTGAATAATTATGAAATATTTTTAAATTTCACGTAATTCAATATCAAGAAATATGCATGCACTTCATACAGCTCAGCTTAGGACTTTTCATTCAGATCATTTTTTTCACTGGTTTTGTCAAGTTGATTTGTGGAAATACTGTATTTTACTGTTGAAATATGTGTATTAAAAGAAGTTGGACAGAGAGCAGAATTCAGAATAACCTGCTTGTCACATAGGTCTTTGATTATTTAGGCAGTCGGTATTAATATTATCTAGTAGGCTTTTGACTTTCTTTTTTGGTGATTTGCCAAAAATGGAATGGGATGTATTGATTAGCTGATTAGTCCCTGTCCAGGGAGGGCCATGAATCCTATTCTTTCCCTGCTGCTGAACTCTCCCACCTTCCCTATTCAGGGCAGAAGTTAGCCGCATCCTGAACCTGGTTTAAGATGCAAAAGGCCTATTCTTTCTTTAGGTTAAGATCACCAACTCTGACCCTCTTGAGAGGTGAGGGAAACGTAGCTTATGTGGTGACTTCTGTATATAATGTATATAGTTATAGGTCTGATGTTTCTTTTCCTTATTTACTGTAGTTATTTACTATAGTTATATATATTTGGTTTGTTGTCTCTGACTGTTTAATATTTTGTATTGAAAAAAATAAATAAAGATGATTTTTGAAAAAAAAATGTGTAGCCATGCTCATTTGATTGTAACCAAGCTGAAAAATCAGGCCTGTCTGTCAACTCATAGAGCACTTTTCTCAAAAATATGAGCTGGCCTCTCAGTTCTCTTAAGCAAAGCTAATATCACATCTAGGACAAATTTAGGGGAACATTCAGTGACAGTGACCAAGCTGAGCTCTGACTTGTTTATGATTTCAGTTTCAGTATTTAGATTTTAAGTATGTGACTCTACAAAGAGGCCAATCACAAGCAGAGTCCCACATGAATTGGTCCATGGACCACTCCTTTTTGGCATTTACTTCTCTGAAGTCAAGGCCAATGTCAATGGTCTCTGGCTGACTAAATGTGCAGATGATTACAAATTAGAAGCTGTCACTGAATCAAATCCCACACTGACACAAATGTTTTTCAGGAAAGGCTGACACAGACAAACAGCTGGTGTCAGAGCCATGGACTAATTCTGGATGCCAAGTAATGCATAATAGTATCCGTCAGGAATTCATCCTCCTCCGGTAACTATCATACTGACAACACACTGCTTAGAGATGACCCAGAGATGACCCAGTAGTCAGGGACTTCGGGACACAGATAGACAATAATCTAGCCTTTGACCATCACATGTCTACAGTAGTCAGGAAATCATTCTATGTTACACAACCTATAAACAAATGTATGGCATCTAGGTCCAAGGAAGTTATTGTTCCACTGTATTTGGCATTCATCAGACCTATCACTGAGTACAATGCCCCTTTGGTATGTGCCTAACCAGGCATATCCAACAACTGGAATGTCCATAGAAGTTCCTGGTCCTATCCCTGTATTCTTTCTCTTACAGGCTGTTATGGAAGGTCAGATCCTACTCTGATGGATCTACTGCATATCCACAAAACAAACAACACCAGAATTGCCCATTCTAAAGACTTAAACCTTGCCTGTGATATAAATACAAACTGCTGGAGATGCAGATATGTATCCCAGAGACTACCCTGTCTCTGGAACAGGCTTTCCATCCAGGTGAAGCAGAGTTCCTCCCTAACCCAATTCAAGTGTAACTTGGATAATTGGATGGGGAACCGGAAATTCATCCTCGGTATGGCACCCATGTCTCTAATGGTGGACACAAGCAGCCTGTAAATGGGTCATCTCACAGACCCCCTTCTTGTAAATGTTTCATCTCTCAAGTCCCTGCTTATACTTATCAAGGGTACCAGTACTTGTCTGAGATTTGAGATGTATGGCTAGGCTTAAAAAGGCCCTTGTGGTTGTTAGCCTAGTAAACATCTGTGAACCTATGACCCTAAATACTGACTAAGTGAATTATAATATGTTTTGTCAACAAAAAAAAAAGATAAGTTGGAATGATTATTGGGTGGAATTTCTCAGCCAGCTGGGGCTGGAGTGGGGGAATGACAGACTAAGGGTTTGGGAAATCATTCATTGAATGTAACAGGTGGCCTCATTGCCAGTAAAGCCAGTGGATAAAATGGAGGAAAGACAGTCTGAAAACTAATAAGCCTGGGTCATCCATTCATTAGGCAGGAGTTCAGCAGACAGAGCCACTATGAAGATTGGGGGGGGGGGCAAGAAGTATTAGGGCGACAGCTGTACCACTTCTTGGAAGGTTTTATATACATTTATAAATAGATCAGTGTTACATATAATACCATGCTTATCTATGATCAGGGCTGAGTAAACAAATGTCTTGAAGTTCTTACTGACAAAGAAAATGCAGCTGGTATGCTCTACTTTGCCCCTTATAAAGTCCCTCAAATTACACTCTTCATGCCTCTCCATGGACTTGGTACCAAAAAGGATACAAAGAAGTTTAGAATGACACATTCCGAAGGATTCAGAAAGAACCTCAGTGCTTAGGGTAAGAGGTGTGGTAAAAGGGGGATTATAATAATATAGTAATAATCTGCAATTTAGATACATTCGCAGTAATGAAGAAAGACCTCATTACCAGCTAATCTGCATGTCTCTGAATCACCATTAACTACCATATGTGCAAATCAGCATTTTCTTGCAGTAGTTAACACTGGTGGCCCATGCATCACATTGGCACAGTCATCCCACGTTCACTCCTACACACATCAAAACATCCACAAACACACACACAAACTACACAAACCCCTTATTTGTCAGTAAGTTAGCAGAATGTACTCAGTGTTTCTTATTTTTTGTCACTGCCCTTATAAATTGTGGATCCATAGTCAGTCAATAATGGCATACATTATAGTTTTATTCTTATTTTTAGCAATGTGAATCATGATGTTAGAGCTGTTGCTCTATTAACTTTTAAATGAGCCTAAGGAACACTATAAAATATATTCCTAATATAATTTAGTGTGCCTCCCAGCTTTGTACTGAAGCCTCCCCTCACACAGAAACACTACAGTTGTTGCTTCTTATAGGTTCCTTTTTCTTCATAATTCACGGACTGCTCCATTCATGCTAAATGTTAGTTTCATACTTTTTAAAATGTAAAATAATGCTGACTATGTTAACTAATTAGTGTGGTGATTAATGCTGCATCTTTTTTTATCAGGGATACAGGTTTTGAAACCTTTTTCTTATTTTACTTTACATATATTTTTTTATTTGTTTAAACAGGTAATATTCTCAGCTCTCTGTGGTGTCTTGTGGTGAGATCAAACATGGTTTAAATCTGTTTTAGTGCTTTTAGAGGACACTATATAGTCTATCCCGGGTCTACTTTATATACTCGAAGTCTGAGAATATTGAATGTGATATTCTCGACACGAGTACACCGAAACCGCAAAATGTCAAAAATGTAAATGGAAATCTCCGTAAGTGCAGATTTCCATTTACTTCAATGTAGTGTGATCTCGGAGTTGGTATATTTAAGTAGCGGGGGTGGGGGTGCAGGGGGGCTTGCCCCCTGCCTACACTAGTTTAATTTTTTTTTTTTTTTTGTGTGTGTATTTTTTTTTTTTTTTTTGGAATTCGATTGTTTAATAGTTTGATGCATATGGTTTAATCCATATGCATTTGAGCTATTAAACTTTCAAGGTCTTAAAGTAGACCCATCTATCCCTGGTGTCTAGTGTCTCTCCTCCCCATGACTCACATCTTGTTTGAGTGCTGTTAAGGCATGATGTTAAAGAGATATCTATAGTGGCTATTGTTCCCTCCTGATCTAATGCTGTAGGTTTTACTTGGTAGTCTAGGGGAGTGGGAGGCATGGCAGCTCCCCCAGTCCACAAAGATATACGAAGACAGAGAGACAACCCCCCCCCACATACATATCCATGCATGCACACACACTCATACTCTCACAAACCTACCCTATCGTGTGACCAAGTCCGCTACTGCAACCTCCCTAGCAGACACACACACTCACACATACATGCACACACACACACACACACACACACACACACACACACACACACACACACACACACACACACACACACACACACACACACACACACACACACACACACACACACAACCCCAGCATTATCTGTTTGCTAAAGTACCAGACACTTACCTCTGCTCTGATGGGTGAACACAAGCTTTTGACCAATTTCATTAACATAAGCGTTTGATGTATTACTTTATGTAGGCAATTCCAGAGGAGAGCACATGGCTAATTAATGTATGCCCTCCCAAATGACTCATTAGCATATATAGTGGCTGCAAAAGTGGCCAATCATGGTCATACACATACTCATGCTAAAGCACCATGGTAGGGTTGTCTCTGAATATGAAATTGTTACTGCGAGGTGTACACCTCAGAGCAACATTTCTGAAACAGACCCCATCATGCCTCTGTTCCAAATGAAGCCTTAGCATGGTGGAAAAGTATACATGAAATAAGTACACCTATTTGGAAAATAAACTCAGTGACAATTATTAACAGGAAGATGTGAAGTTTTAAGACAAAAAAATGGTTATTGTAAGGTCTTGTAACCAGGCAACATAATTACATAAATAAAATAACCACAGGATTTGTAGTTTGTGTAGTGTAACCCATACTCATTTTGAAATGTTTTATTCTTCTTCTTGTTAGCAATGTGCATTGTGATGCTACAGCTGTTGCTTTATTAACTTTTACATGAGTCGAAGTAATATTGTAAAAATTATTCCTGATGTCATCTATTGTTCTTTCCAGCTTTGAACTGAAGCTTCCCTTCGCACAGACACACTCCAGCATTTTTTATAAATTGATTATCCAGAGTTTCATACATTTTAAAATGTAAAATAATGCTGGCTACATTAACTGATTAGTTAGCTTAATGGATTAATGCTGCAGATTTTTTTATCAAGCATATTGGGTTTGAAACCTTTTACATTACTTAGATGAGTTCTTGTTTTTAGGGAAATCAGTTTGCAATGATATGTTAGCATTGCAGAATTTTTTAATGACCTATGGATTCTCCTTAGCAGGGATAAAATGGTAGGCCAAGATAAACGTTTGTGCTTTCTAAGAATCAGCAAAGATATCAAATGTGGGTGTCACAAGCTACCTATGTTAAAAGTTAAGGTATTAGCTGAGTTATTGTGCAAGGTTCTTGAGAGGAACAAAATCAGGCAGGTAGAATAACAGGAGAGCAAAGACACTTGGTGCAAGTAGGTGAAGTGGTGAGGGAAGTCTCATTTCATACCACACTTTTTTAAGGACCACTGTATTCACCACTGACTTTTATCTTCCTCTTATTCCCTTGATTGGTGCTTTCATCCTCCACTGCATGTTGTCCCCTCTGCCAACAGGTTGCCATTTTGTGGGCAGCAGTCCTTATTGATCACCTCAGTGCCTGCTTTGGCATGTTAACGGTGAGACCCAGGGAGCAGGTATATCATACAGCCATGCTGGCTGGCACTTAACCTAGGAGAGCTGGAACTCAGATAAGGAAAAGATTATTACCCAAGGGGGCTTAGCCTGCAATAATGCTGCTCATGTCAAACCACACTCATCTGCATGCAGCTACTGCATCTGTCACACTCATCTGCATGAAGCAACTGCATCTCCATCACACTTCTCAAAACCAGCAGTGATGAAATGACACACAGCAAACAGAATCTTACTCTCCAGACACCAACAAAAGGTGCCACAGTTGTTGCTGAAATCCTAGACCCACACTGAAGATGGAGAGATGGCCTACTGACATTTTGTTATGGTGGTATAATGACATATCACCATGGCAAACTGACTGACTAGGGAGTCCAGACCTTCAACTGCAAAGAGGTGAAGCTAATGGAAGTGGTAGTAGGATTTTTCTGAGCGGAAGATTGTTTTAAGAACCTTGGTTTCAAGAGTGGAAACAACTAGGCCAGCAGAAGGATGTTACATTCCTAGAGCTAATGCCTATCTCAGCATTATTGATTTCACAGGAAAATGATCCATTCAATAGGCTGTGAGTTATATTACAAACAGTAAAGTAGTAGTGTCCACTCTGACTGTGGCAGGTCAAAGGAATGCAAGGCAGGTCAGCTGCTAAGGCATAAGGGAGCTGCATGCACCATCTGTCTGTAAGTGAAGTCCTGATCCTGTATCACACTTTTAGCTTCACAGTTTATGTATTCTAGTAATAAATACTCACCCTTCTTATCACCTTAGTTTGCACATTGCATGATTATGAGTCACTTAACCAGAGAGTGCTCTTGGGTCATGCCAGAAAAGGGACACCTGTGTCCGTTGGACTTATCTCGTTAACAAATGCCCTAAACGAAATAAAGAAATAATCAACAGTTTATACAGAAGACAGGACTGAAAGGGAAAATTCAAGCCTAAAAACCAGTCTTTAGATTCATGCTTTAAAAATGCCAGATTAGCATAGTAGGCAGTGTCTTGTCAGTTCAGCTGGTGGGAACAGGAGCTAGCATGAGGCTAGAATAGGGTCCTGATGTTGCATCATCGAGTGACGTCAAACAGGTGCTGCTCAAATGGGATATGTTAAAGTAAGAAAATCGGTATTGGAGAAGACACAACAGATGATATTTTAACATGGCTTAGTAGGTATAGTTTTTCAGTAGTACGCTATGGCCTATTTGAATCGTTGACTGTTTTAATGTATCATGAAGCCCTCATAGTTAGTGATATAACATTGAAAATGCAGCCCCTGGACCATAAACATGTAAAATGGTTTCATATCATATTATAGTGATGGCCTTAGAAGTGAAATAATACTATTAATGAAGGGTAAATATGTACAATGTGTGCCACGCAGAGGTATCAGCCTGTGTTCAGTCATAGGTTTGGTACCACATAGAGGTATCAGTCTGTGTTCAATCAGAGCTTTGGTACCACACAGAGGTATTCTGTGTGCAGTCAGAACTCTGGTGCCACACAGAGTTATCAGACTGTGGTTAGTCACAGCTCTGGTGCCAGACAGAGATATCACACTGTGTTCAGTCAGAGCTCTGGTGTCACACATAGATATCAGACTGTGTTCAGTCAGTTCTCTGGCGTCACACAGAGATATCAGACTGTGTTCAGTCATAGCTCTGGTGTCACACAGAGATATCATATGGTGTTCAGTCAAAGCTCTGGTGGCACACAGAGATATCAGACTGTGTTCAGTCACAGCTCTGGTGCCACACAGAGATATCAGACTGTGTTCAGTCAGTTCTCTGGTGTCACACAGAGATATCAGACTGTTTTCAGTCTGAGCTCTGGTGTCACACAGAGATATCAAACTGTTTTCAGTCAGAGCTCTGGTGTCACACATAGATATCAGACTGTTTTCAGTCAGAGCTC